>NC_082686.1:138890354-139194104 GCF_949987515.2 Delphinus delphis
CAATTTTAAAGGCTGTGCAAACCTGGAGCTCACATTCAAAGAAGGCTGACTTCCAGCTGCTTTATAACGATTTTAACGGGACAACAGAGCAAAGCGTCTTCCTATTTTCAACCCTAGCAATTTGGTTCAAGCGTGATCTCAGCCACTTTAAGCTTTGATATTTCTAGCCACCTCTTATGCTGTATTTTCTCTTAATGCCACCAATCATGTGTGAAATTCTGTTGCAAAACTAATCTTTGTGGGAAATGATATATAATGACTTCTTTAAAGAGAGACAGAGAGGGCAGTGACTATGACCTTTGTTGTTTTTTGACATGCTTTTCATAGTGTAATACAGATGGAAACAGCTCTTTCTCAAGGTCAAAGTCGAAATAGTTTTCTGCTTATACAAGCATCCCTCTTTCTTAAGCAGGAAAAGCCTTGAAAATTATCCTCATGACTTGACTTTAAAAACCTCTAAGGTATAGAATGGTTGATAAACTTGAAAACCAGCTGTGCTCAAAATACAGTTTCATATCCATCTTATTAAATCAATACTTAAAGTTTTACCTTTCAAATGATGTGAAAAGATTTACAAATATACAAAAGATGTGAATGAGAAATAAAATTTGGGTATTTATATAACAAGGCACTGTTTTAGGATCCAGTGTTACACTCACACACACACGCACACATATATTCTAGCCAACACACCTGGTCTTATCAAGGGAGGTTTCAGTCAAAAGCAGCTGTGACCAAATATTCTGCAGTGGAAGTCAGAAAACACTAATTTAAATTTTTCACTTGTTTTTTGGAACAATTATGCCACCCACAAAAGGGTAACTTTGCAAGTCGTCATTATCTCATGAATTTTGGAACTTGTCCCTTAAATAAACTCATCTCGTTTCCATGTAATTACAGCAACTAAGAAGGCCCTTTAAAAAAGAAGAAAAACTTAGCTCAAAATTTAAGGGTCCTAATTAAAGAATCCATGTTACTGACATTTTGATCATCCTTGGAATTTGGTTCCCGAAAATGAGAAATTCCTATGAATTTGAAAGAGAAATGTCTTGAGAGGGTTCTCTTAGATTTCAGTTTCCTGCATCTGATGCTTTCTGACAATATTCACCTGTCACATCCGCCATCCCTGTTATGTAGTAATTGATTGCATGTCATTTAGATTAATTTGTAATAACACACAATGGTAATGACTTCAAACTTCAAAAAGGGTAACCTGGACGAACAAATTCCTTCCTGAATTATTCTCTCCCGCTGGCAACCTCGGGGGAAATAGAAACACGTCCAGAGTGCCTGAGGGACTCAAGTAGACCTAATTCCCCATAACAGATCACCTAGTACCAACTAATTAGGATGAGTTAAATGTTTCCACTGAAAACACACACACAAAGAGGAATGTTTTTCTCTGCTGCCTGCTGTTTTCTGCTCATTTCCTTCCTTGTAGCCTTGCCGCCTAACTGCTTTTCTAACACAACCAAAAGTGTAAACGCTGACTGGAGAATGTTCTAAACATCCCAGCGGAAAAACAAAGTCCTTCCTATGACAATGTATAAACGTGTCTATTATAGGCAGGGGAATAGGCTGCTGGTCTAGAATTTTCCTACGAGATCTTTTTTTCTAACTGTTGTATTAAAAGCTTCCTCCATCAAGTATTTCTTGTTATGATATGCACAGCGCTAAGTCTTTTTCAGGTTTTTCTAAGGCATTTTAAGGAAGACAGCTGATTCACAATTAGCACCACGCTGCACTTGAACGGCTCATTCGCACTTTCTAAATTTTGCTCGCCCTTTTCTCCAGGTTTAATGAATATGCCATGAATAGTAGCATTGAGAGGGAGCTCTAATGTTTGTCTCAAGTTCTACTCATTTGTTTAAGATGCATCCTTTCTTTTTGCAGCAGGATTCTCAGGGAGCAAGCCCTCGCCCCTGCTTGGCTGTAAGCACCCCAGAATCTCCATCTGGTTGATTTTCGGGCACATCGAATTTCCTCAGTGCCATCAGGCTCCCATTTTCTCTCCTGATGGCAAAGGGCTGTGACATGACACCTCTCTGGCAAACTGTGGACAGTTTGTGAGGTTGGCAGGACCACGGGCAGCCATTCATCACTCCAGCAGTGGAGAAATGTGTGCAGCCAGATGGAAGGGGA
This sequence comes from Delphinus delphis, assembly GCF_949987515.2. Classification (NCBI taxonomy): domain Eukaryota; kingdom Metazoa; phylum Chordata; class Mammalia; order Artiodactyla; family Delphinidae; genus Delphinus; species Delphinus delphis. The sequence continues at coordinate 138,892,497 of NC_082686.1, forward strand.
AGATGATTCAGACATACTGGAGACAGTACATGGTTACAGCCTTCTGCTGGGATGTACCTGCCCTTCATGCCAGCGCTGTCCCCTGACCCAACTGTAACCAGGTGGCATGGGGCAGGTCTGCTGTACTCACAGCCAGCCAGGACCGCTCCCTTCATCCAGTGAGAAGTCTCCCAGCTGCTTGTTGTTATTTGCGGATCAATTTTTTAAAATTTATTTTCTTATTTATTATCTCTAGGTCTCATTTGCAAACCAGGGATCATAATACTACTTTTTTTTTTTTTTTTGCCACATGTGGGATCTTAGTTCCCCAACCCGGGATCGAACCCGGGCCCTCGGCAGTGAAAGCGCAGAGTCCTAACCACTGGACCACCAGGGAACTCTCTATTTCCGGATCCGTTGTTAACGGTTCTTCATCCTCGGCACATGCCATTTTTAAGTCTGTCAAATATTCCTGCGGGTGGAGAGGGTAACTTCACAAGTCTTTATGATTTTCCCTTGCTTTTACAGTAAATCCCAATCAGGTTGCTTGCTGGGATTTCTCCTCTCTTCTTTCTCCCGTGTGAACCTGATTCTTAACTCCAAGTAATGAAAGCGAGATCGACAGAATAAGTAACAAACGTATCCACGGTGACTGAACAGCAAACTCTTAAATTACTGTGCAGTAAGTGCAGATGAACAATTATTGAAAACACTGCACTAAAATTTCAGTAGGAGATAAGAGTGAGGCTTAAGTCATTAAAAGGGTCCATTAGCCTCGTGAGTCTCAGACAGCACACTCAAAACACGAGTTATTCTGGAGAACTGGAAATATTACTTATTCCACCAACTTGCACACACACAGCTGACTCCAACTGAGAAAGGACAGGGTCACAGTGTCCAGCCCCTACGGGGAAAGGGTCTACAGAGAAGCAGAGGCTGGGCCAGTCTGTCCAGGCAATGAGTCTTCAGTTAAACTTGAAAGGTGTAGCAGGCGAGCAAAACTGACAAATTAGATTATTTACAAGGGAAGTAAATACCCTGCTTGCATATCAATTCCCAGGGTGTTAGAGCAACACCATGCTCTCCATCACTCCCTGCTGGGGACACAAATAAAAGACTTCTGACACCTCTACCCCATTCCCGCAAATCACCAGAAAAGCCCAAGAATTCAGCCCTGCTTTCCTTTTGTCCCTGTTCTCCCTGACCTGATAAACCCTCTGCAGTTCAAATATGAAGAAGAAAGTCACGGGTGACCAAACTGCAAAGTGAAAGCACTGTTTTGAAAAAATTACCTGAAATAGCTACACACACATAAATACACGTATGTGCCTACGTACATACACACAGACATACATACTGTTAAGGATTTGCAACATTAAAATGCTGTTGAATCTTAACACGCCTGGGTCGTATTGTCAATTCTGACCCTAGATCGTGGACCACACGTTTTATGAGAGACAGGTGGGCTCCCAGAGCTCTGGATGCCAAACAGCTTGAGCGAGGGGCTGCATAACAGAACCTGAAAGAAACAGCATTCCTAAATACACACGATTTCCTCCGAGAATATAAAACCGTATCTCACGCCGGAATTATGGTAAGACCGAACCGTGCTCATGACACAGAGGGCAACTTTAGCCTTGCCTTTGAAAGAGTATAGTTTCATCTGAAGCAGGACATCATATTTCAATGTGTGCTATTAAAAACTTGCATTACACAGTGAAACTAATTGCCCTGTGAATCACCCTGCTTTACAACACGGCTGGACTAGCATGCAGTTAATAATACGAGCTAGCCCAGTGAATATTTCTCCAAGAGACACAGGAAAATCCAGTACAGCACGGATGGCCTCTGGACCAGTACTTTTACACCACTGCTCTGGTTAACACTACATCCTCACCACCATCGCCTTAGGCATTGTTGCAAGAGGTTGAAAACTTAAGCTAAAATTAAAATCTTCCTTTCCATCTCTCAAATACCAGTACGGATGCTGAAATGTGATTTTGTCCAAAAGGCATATTATCTTTACAAGCTTTTGAGCGTGTCAAAAACATTCACAATAAACACTTGCTATTTTATGAATTGTCAATTCACACGCTTACCACCTCTATCACTACCCCCTGGAAAGAGTGTTAACTCTGGATTCTGCTTAAATGTGTCTCTCCGATGAGGAGCCTTTCTTTAAAATCGATTTTAGTTATTTTTAAGACTTCTTTCCTAACATGACGCAAATTAAAGGGAAATCAAAACTGCTGTCAAGACAACTAAAAAGCACTCAGCTTCTGCATACTTTGGCAAACGTTTCAAAGGCTCGAGCGAACAAAACAAAGCAAACAGTACGCACAGCAATAAACAACCGAGAAACTAATACTGCCCCAAGTTTCTCGAAATACCTCTTTAATTGAAAAAGGACTCTAGCTTACATATTTCCAAGCAAGGCAACTGATCACCCAGAGCATTTGCATCATGGAACCCTCTTCAGCTGCTCTCACAAACCTTTTAATATCAGAGAGCTGCCCTTAGGTGATGATGCGGGATGAAACTTACAGAAGGAAAGCATAACTTCAGGGAGGAGGAAAGGATATTCCGTCTAATCCTTGGCTTCGTATTTAGGGAAGGGTTTTGCCTTCTCCCCATCAGTAAGTTGCAGCGTTACAGTGCAAATGTGCAGCTCCCAGCCCACTTACACTGCTCCACTAAGAGCCCAGATCTAAGCCTCAACGTGTTTTCTGGAAGGGCAGGCAGCTCCGCAGAAAACCTAAGGGAGGTTTCCACCACGGCACGCAACTAAACTGCACAAACATTTAACAGCTCCGAGACGTCTAAAGGTTTAAAATAATATGCATTTTGTGCCAGGATGCTCTAGCTGGATGGAAAACTGGGATGCTGTGGAAGGGTGCTCTCAGCTGTCCAAGCACCGCACACCAAAGAATGTTTTCTCTCCCTTTCTGCCTCAGAATTAGGGGAAAACCAAAATGCTTAATGAACCGTAGATATTGACTAAGCTTCCACAGCGTCCACAGTTCAGAACTTTTACATTCCATTGAGTTTGCCCATGACTTTCCCACGCCGCACCATTTCTCCTTCCTCACCTAGCTAAAAAAAAAAATCAACTTCATCACACAAATCAAGGCAAAGTTTAGCCACCTTCACCCCTGCCCCTTTCCTTTTCCAACTTCAACTCCTCTACGACTAACAAACAGCCCCGATCGTAGCACAAAGGAAGCTCCTAGGGCTGCACCAGCTGGGTCCTCCAGTTGCCTGCTGAAGGTAGGTTTACTGGAATAGATTCTCGAGGCTTTGCCGAGATTTTCGAAAGGGCTTGTCTGCCCTGATGAAGAGCTGGGCACCTTCAGCATGACATCATCAGCGTGAACACTCACCAAAATACATTATGCTTCTCATTAATCAGACAGCCGGAACCCCACCACGGCGTCTTCAGCATCAGCTCGCACCCAGGGCTGCCGCGCAGAGCCAACCCGTTTCATGCTACATTCGGCGGAAACGTCCCCGGCGTGGAGAGCAGGGGCGCCGAGCGTGCCGCCTCCGCCGCGGGATGAGCGCCTCGCGGGCCGCCTTTCCCGGGCTACGGTCCCCGGCGGCTGGAGCGTGCACTCGGGCTGCCTGCTGCACTGCCCATCCTTACTGTAATCCGACTCCTCCTTGCGATGTCCTTGCTGCGCCTGTGACATCAGGACTGAGAGTACTACAAACAGACCCCCCCCCACACTCCACCCCACCCCACCCCCGGTTCGCCGCGGCTCCGGGAGGTGCTCCGATTGCCTGCCTGGACCAACCATGGTGCTCGGGAAGCGTTGACGAGCCCAGAGACCTGGGAGGGGGCGGAGTGAGGGGCGCGGGAGGCTGTCTTAAAGAGAGAAGGGTCTCCAGAGCCACTGAGGCGCGCACGGGGGGAGAAATTCACCGCCGGGGGGGGGGGCGGGAGGGGACAGGGTTAAGGCGACTTCTGTCACTGACGTGTCATTAGACACACTTTTATCCCGCCCCTCCCGCGAATGGCAGCATCCCCGCCCCAACTGAGTCTCCCCTCCCAAGTTTAAAAGGCAGTAGGAAGGGGAATGGTGCCTTGTGCCTGCATTCTCTTTGCTGTAGGCTTGAGGGTTGGTTGTCGTCTGTGATGGTTTACCTAAAAGACTCCAGGGACCGTGCTAGGGTAATACAGGTTTCCACTGAGAAGTGATCAGATCACAGAAACCCAGCAGTTGGTGAAGAGTTGTTTTTATTTCTTGAGTATTTTCTGAGCTAGGTTGATAGAGAAATGTAAAGAAAAATAACTGGTGATGAAAGTCACCTCGCACCTGCACGAGATCACATTTGCTGCCTCCCGAAGCAGGTAGTAGAAAGGACACTGAGGCTGAAATGATCCCTGACCCCTAAAGGGGAGAGACATTTTAGCCTGAAAGATAACCAGGATTGTGTCATAATTCAAGTCGGGTCACCAGTATAATATAGACACACACACACAAGCACTCCCATTACATTTGAGATGAACAGTCAAGAAAGGCAAAGCTTAGCAAAGAAGCTTAGCCCTTACATAGAAAAGGATGTTAAAAAGAAATCCCTGAAAGCTGGACTGATTAATATTTCAATGCTCTGCACTGAAAATAAACCCATAGAGCAAGTTCAGTTTCATAAGGGCTCATCTCTTTGGGGTCCAACTTACCTACTGGACCATTTAAACTTAAACATTTCTACAAAAATCTATTAAACTAAGAACTGAAGATATTGATAAACCATAATGGAAAAGAATATAAAAAAAGAAAAAAGCAAATAAAATTTTTAAAAAAATAAAGAACTGAAGATAAAGAACTGTAGCCTATGGAAGCAAGCAATTGATATATTTTAATAGGAGTTTTGGTAAGCCATGGTAGCCAATATTTCTCCATTGTGATATTAAAATATTCCATGGTCTTTCCTTGCACAGTTCTGTGTCTGTTGATGGGTTTAATACACTGGGGGGGGGGGGGTGCTGAAGCTCGTAACAGCTTGCTCTGCAATCTTGCAGTGGATTACAAAGCATTTGGTGAATGCAAATAGATAATCATATATAAGTCAGAAACATTACAGCGAGTCTTAGGATAAATCTGGTGATGCTCTTTTAGAAATAGTCTTCATTTAAAGCAATTTGGAGGAAGAAAATGTCAATAGTAAAGAATATTTACTTTTTTTACTCCTATTTTAAAATTAAAACTAAAAAGAATGTTACAGGAAAATCCTGAAGAAAACACATAAGTGGTTTTCCTTTTGGACAGATGGAAATCATCCAAAAGTACAATTATTGGCCTTTCCCTCAGGCAAAAGAACCATCTGTGGTAGAGCTTATTCCTGAAGCTCATCAGGTGTCTTGACGGCCTACGTGGGCTAGGGGGCGCTGTAGTTTAATGTTAGAGTTTTTGGTCCTTTCGACTTCCTGTAGTTAGAAGGTGCAAGCTTTTAGAGTTGCATTTAAAACAGGAGATTTAAGATACTAAAGGACTCTCTTAATAATTAATAACACCCTTGAATTTGTGTGGCATTCTGCAGTCACAAGGTCTTTTCACTTATGTCATCTTCCTTGCTAACAAACTGAGATCTCCAAAGGCATATATTATAATCACAAGAACCTGAGGCTCAGAGACTTTAGGCAACTTTCTCAATGATGTCAGTGAATGTCAATACAGAATAGTTGTCTTACTACGTGTATGTTGACTTTATGTTCAAGTCCCCAGCAGAGCTGTTTATTCAAATATATAAATTCTAAATTTTCCGTTTATAATGGCTCAGGTAAAGATCTCCCCCAATCATATTACATCACTGCATGTTCCAGAAAAAATATATATATTTATGTGGTCATGAAAATAGAGGCAGAGAGCATTTGGTACTAGAACATTCCAACCTCTGCCGGGTCTGAAAGAGCAGTGTGTCGCCTCTGAAAGAACATGGCATCCAAGGAGCTGAGTGTTACATTCATACAATGGAATTCTGTTCAAAGAAAAAAATGACGGTGTCTGCTTTATTTAAACACGTGTGTCCCATCCACCTCCAATTCAGGGTTATCTGGAATGTCAAGACCTCCGATAGAAAAGTTGCTTATTTCTGGATGGAAAACAAGTGGTTTTTATTTTACTTGTATACTTATTATCGTTCCTTCTAAAATTACTTTATGTGTATATATTATATTTATAAAGAAAAAATGCGACTATTTTTATGTTGAAACAAAATAACATCTAAACAAAGGCACAGCTGAGGTTGGCTAGACATAGGGTTGTGGACATGACAGCCGTGCCTGAGAGATGTGCCCATATGTCACCCCCAGGAGAGGACCCAGCAGCTCCCAGGGAAGGACCTCATTCACACCCGTGGCTTTTCTCTGTCTCTCAGAAAGTATAAGAAGCTGAGAAATTCTGAGGGGGAATAAGGTAGAAATAGACCTTTCACGAGTAAGACAAAGGATGCCCTAAAACCAGTCACATATTTGGACTGAAAACATCATGGAAAGATGTGAATTTTCCATTTGCTCAGATATCCGGAGAGCTGCCTGCTTGGATTCTCCTGTCTCCTGAAAGCCTTGTTCAAAGGTTTGTCAGGGTAGTCATTCCCAGTCTCCCTTCTAACAGTTCAGACTTCCTTCCTCCTTCCCCTGGCTTTTCCTAACCCCTCACCACCCTCTTAAATCTCCATAACATGTATCACCATCTGACCCACTACTGTGGACATCTGTTCATTTTGATCTCTCTCCATCGGAATATCATCTCCACGAGGGCAGGGATTTTCCTTGTTGTTCACTGCTGTCTCCACCATCCTTACAAGGGTATCTGGCCCTTGCTGCTACTCAATAAACATTTGTGAATGAGTGAATGAATGAACATAACCGAGTACAGCCTTACTCTGCGTAAAACATCATACTTTCCTATGTGCCTGCAGGCAAATCTTTGAGACTGATGGTGTTTGAGGCAAACCGTTTACACAAATTGAGTGTGTCCATGCTTAGCAGCAGCTGTTCTCACATTCCATGCAATACAGATGCCAGGTGGTCCTGCAGACCACAGTGTGTGAGCTTGCTTGTCCTGTCTCGTAGCTGAATGCAGCAGTCATGCAGCCCTGACTTAGCAGAGCCCGTTTATGTTGCCTTCCTCTGCGTCTTAGTTTTGTCCACTTTCATCTCTTCCTTATGTATCCGCAGTAAAGTTTTATCCAATGTTCCTTATCCAGGCTTTCCCAAGGCCAACCCATGCTCCATATGAGATCCATTATTATCTTTTTAAAACAGATGTGATCAACTCACTCCCTTGCTTAAGACCCTTCATTGTCTATTTCACCTACCAGGGTATATAGGGCCTTTCACAACTAGCCCCTGATTACTTTTCCACTTGTGAATGCTTGATCCTTCACAAGCTACTCCAATCCCACTGCAGGACTACAGTTCCCCGAAGGCTACACTCCTCTTACCTGCTGTCTTTATCTGGACAGTTCCTATTCAACTTTGGGGGCTTTGTTCAAGTATTATTTCTTCTGAGAACCTTTCCTAACCTCAAGAGTGAAGGAGGTACTGCTCCCATTTTGTTTTCAGATAGCATATTATCTAAGTCCTACGTGAGCACTTAAACATAGCGTGGGGATTGCCCCTTACTTGTCCGTCTCCCAAATGAGAGACGATGCTCTTTTTTTTTTTTTTTAAATCTCCAAGACCTAGTATAAATCAGTATTTAATGAATGATTCCATTATTTATCTATTCATTCATTCCATGTTTACTGAATAAATTCCATATCTTTTGAATGTCTACTTTGTGCCATGCATTGTACGAGGTGATGGATAAATGACACCACAGAAAGTGCAAAAGGCAATGGGGGACGTGCCTGAGGGTTACCAGGAAGAGCAGGAAGGTCAATGCGCTAGAGAGGAAGTAGGTACTGAGGAGGATATTAGTAGTTGAAGTGAAATAGGTTACATGCAGCCTAATTCAGTAGGACTTTGGCTGGCCATATCATAAAGATTTAGACTTTTATTCCGACTTGTATAGAATGCCTTTGGAGTAACATAATTTGACATATTTTAACAGGTTCACTATGGCTGATGCAGGGAGAATGGATAAAAGGGAGCAAAGGAAAACACAGGTGACCACTTAGGAAGCGTTTGTAATAATCTAGAAAAGAAATGGTGGCTTAGACCAGGGTAGGAGCAGTGGAGATGGTAAAAAGTGATTGGAATCTATACGTATGACAAAATGGGTCAATAGGATTTCTTGATGAGTTGGGAAAGTGATGGAAGAGAAAAAAAAGAGTAATAGATTATTTGAAATTTGGAGACTCAGCAATTGGAAGGTGAAATTTCCACTAACTGATAAGAAGACTGTGGAAAAACATGTTTGGGTTGGGGGGTAGGAGGTAGTCAATGCAGGGCCTATTTAGTTTGAGTCCTATTATAATATTCAAGTGGAAACGTTCCCTAGCAGTTGGGCTATATAAGTATGGAGTTCAGGGGAGATGCTTGAACTTCATATTTAAAGTCATTGTTTGTATCATTTTTTTTAGATTCCACATATAAGTGATATCATGTGATATTTGTCTTTCTCTGTCTGACTTACTTCACCCTGTATGACAGTCTCTAGGTCCATCCACCTCACTACAAATAACTCAGTTTCGTTTCTTTTTATGGCTGAGTAATATTCCATTATATATATATGTGCCACATCTTCTTTATCCATTCATCTGTCAGTGGACGTTTAGGTTGTTTCCATGTCTCGGCTATTGTAAATAGTGCTGCAATGAACATTTGGATGCATGTATCTTTTCCAATTATGGTTTTCCCCAGACATATGCTCAGGAGTGGGATTGCTGGATCATATGGTAGCTCTATTTTTAGTTTTTAAAGTAACCTCCAGACTGTTCTCCATAGTGGCTGCACCAATTTACATTCCCACCAACAGTGTAGGAGGGTTCCTTTTTCTCCACATCCTCTCCAGCATTTATAATGAACTTATATACAAAACAGAAATAGACCTACAGACATAGAAATAAACTTACAGTTACCAAATTAGGAGTTTGCAATTAACATAATACACACTACTCTATATATCTGTCTATATAAAATAGATAACCAACAAGGGCCTACTGTAGAGCACAGGGAACTATACTCGATATTTTATAATAACCTACAAGGGAAAAGAATCTAAAAAAAATACATATATACATATGTATATACACATGTATAACTGAATCACTTTACTGTACACCTGAAACTAACACAACATTGTAAATCAACTATACTTCAATTAAAAAGAGGAAAAAAGCAATAAACAAATAAAAAGTTGTATTTTCAAATAAAAAAAAATCATAATCTTATAGATGGTGATTAAATCCATGAGACCAGGTGATCTCCAAGGGAATATAGATGGAAAAGTAGAATAGGGTCAACACTGAGCCCTGGGGAATTATAAGTGCAAGAGACCAAGTATGTGTGTATCTTGTGACTAAATATTTGTTAAAAGCACAACAATCTGTTGAATGAATATTTGTTGACATATGAATGACATTTGATGGAAGGCTATTTATTTTAAGCCTGAGTTTGCTTCCGTCTAATATACCTAGACCCAATGTCAAAACAGGTTGAAAGGTGGAGAAATAACTAATTTGTCTATATGAGAACAAATGACAAGTGCAACTAATCTGTGTAGTGTTTTGCTCAGAATTTTGTAGATGGTGTAGACATGACTACACACTCATAACTCATTTTATTCATTGATTCCTACTTGATGCTTCCATTGAAATTAAATGCCTAGGGACCTTAATCTGGATAATTAACAGCCTACAGGAAAAGAAGTGCTCATATTGTGATAAGAAGAAAAATTCTATAAATACTATAATATTCTAAAATTCTACATATCTGAAATTCCCTAACCTTGGAGACATCATCCAATAAATTCCTTCTATATGTGGTCAGTTAACACGGGCTTTTTTACAAGATTTACTAACTGGCATTGAAAACCCTCTTAGAATTCTTACCCTGGAGCTGGCTGTGGCCTAGGCATGTTTATTCATTCAAAAAATAGTTATCGGGTACTCACGTGCCAAGCACTGTTCTAGGTGCTGAAAGTACATTGATGAAATTACAGACTCTCTGTCTACATGGTGCTTACATTCTTGCGGTTTCCATAGCTTAACTTATCCAGTAGGATTTGGAACATCTTCCAGCTTTGTCTCATGCAGAGGAAGACTTGAAACATCCTTCATCTCATTCATTCATTGGTTATGGTTTATTGCTTCTTTACCCCCAACAGAATGGACATGAGGACAGGGGCATATCTACCACGTTCATACTGTATCCAGTGCCTCAAAAAGTGTCTCAACAATAAGAGACATGAAATAAATATTTATTTGTATTGATTTATTATTTATTTGAATGAATAAATATCTCAAAATTCTTCCATATGATGCTCTGTCCTGATGCTACCGAGAATATAGTTATATTCTACCAGGAATGCCCTTTCCTATTCCCCTTTATCTGTCTAAATAATTGTATTCACCACCCAAAACTGCTCAGATATTTCATTTTCTAAGAAGTGTTCCCGAGGCTATGTCTGACTCACATGTTCCCCTAATGTGCTCCCAAACATTGTTTGCAAAACTTTATTACAGTATTTATTAGATTGCATTTCAATAAGCAGCCCAGTTATCAATATCCCTGAAGTAGAATGAAGGTTCTTTGGAGTCATGGGAGAAATAGATAAATATCAATTCCTTTAGTATTTTAACATACCTCAGAATATAGCAGAAGTGCACACCAAGGGCATGGCAGATTGGGTTAGTGACTGGAGCGTGCCGTTAACATCCATGACTTAGGAAGCAGCAACCTTTGCTGTGGTTGGAGGCGATCACCAGTATTCCATAGACGAGGAGACTTCAAGAGCAATTAGAGTGAAGAGAGAATCCCAAAGCTGGGAGGAAAGGCCAGCCAGGAACCGGAGGGTTGATCAGCCATTAGGCAAAAGACAAATCAGAAATTTTGTGGGTGGAGCAGGTCAGGAATCCAATACGGGAGCCAAGTATCACCAGAGTCAAGAACAGTTTAGTCAGAGAAGAATCTGGGAAAAGCTGATCCAACCCCAGCTGCTCTTACAGGTGCCTTTTATTAGCACATTTACCCTGATGGATTGATTGTCCTGATTCCCTTATAACAGGAGGCATCACAAGCTCCCTTTCTGAAGTCTCTCGGATTAGCTCCCTGTCACGTTTCCCTTTCTTATTTTCTTTTTTCCCCTCCAAAGCCCTTCAGGAACGTGTTCACATTTTTATCTAGCTTTTAATAAGGCTGACTGACCTCTTGCTTTATATCTATGTAGATATTTTCTCCAAAAATCAATGGACACCACATCACATGTTTGGTCGTCCCCAGTCCACATACTTTGGTGCCTCACCCATAGGAAGTTTAATTATTATAACTATTATCATCAGGGGCAAAAAAAAAAGAAGTGAAGATCCTATATAACAACACACTGAACTCAAATATTTAAGCTACTGCTCTGCTTCTCAAAGCATTTGGTGTCTTATTTAAGGAGATGAAGCATTCCTACAAAAATATAAGTTAAAAAAAAGGTAGTATAAAGTAAATGACAAACGAATAATCTAGGACATGTATGTAAGGGCTTGGTAAAAGATGAAATTATAATGGCTTCAAGGCAAACCTGGAAAGCTGCAGAGAAGAGGTGGCACTTAAGTTCAATCTTTATTATTGGCCCAGATTGATAAAATGCAGACACTGGCAAATGACATAAAGCAAGGGTGGAGCTGTGAATGGTAGGTCTGGGGGACAAAGAAACAGCAAGAGCATTCAAGAGGAAGTTTCATGAAAGATTTTCATGCCAAGTGAAGCTGGAGAGGAAAACACAGAGCCTACGTTGGATGTGACCTCACATCCCAGATTAAAGGGTTTGAAGCGACACGTGATGCAGGAAGTGTCTACTGAATGCATATGTGAATGAACCTTAAAGTGTTTCCTAGGACAGAAATGTAATAATATGCCTCCCAAGATACTTGGTGACACCCTGCCATGAGTTAATACATCTTGCAGAGCGGGTTGAGAGATCTTATACGCTCCAGAGGTTTCCGATTTTTCTTAAAATAAAATTCATTTATGGTTTCCGGGCAGCAATTTGAGGATCAGCCCTCTCCCCACAACAAATGTGCTTGCAAACCAAATGGAAGAAGAAAACAACATCATATTGAATTTCTTCTTTTGCTTTAAAAAAAAAAAAAAAGATATTTCAAGGTAAATTGAGTACAGGTCAAGTAAAGTTGGATGCTTCAGGTCATGGACATTCCATTTTTTATATAGACCGTGATAATAACGCTATAGAGTGAGCACAGAGACGATGCAGTGTGCCCCCAACTTTGCATACATTCACAAAGAAATTGAAAGTGCTTCCAGGTGTGCATAATTCTGCACCTCAAGTCAAATACAGTAGATGGAAATTTGTTCGGCTTCCTCTGTCAAATGTCTAAAACACATGAAGGAAATGTGTAAAGGAAAACAAACGATTCCAGTTTCAACATTCTTTTAATTATATCTCAGTTTCAATCTTGGCTTTGCTCAAACGTAGAAACAATCCTAAGGGCTCATCTCTGATCCTTTCGGTGGATAAAATGACCGCATGTGATTTTTTATCCTTGACTCAAAAATGTCAGTCCTGGAAATCCACAGTATTTATCACCATGAACACCATTTAACTGTGGCAGTACCCAAAGGAACTCTGCACAGCCATACGTGAATACAGCTGAAGGAACTTAATTAATCTTGCTGTCACTTCCATGATGCTTTTCATCAGTTTTGCTGCTATCTGATCAAATGGACTTCTCCGTATTGGAAACGGCTACCCACAGCCTCTTGGAAAAGCATTTTCAAAAGGTAAACAAAGGCTCACCTTTGTGGTAGGGAGCTTTGATGCAGACAGACATTATTGTTGCTACTGTAACATGGAAGTAACCCTCACATTTCCTATTTACGATTACAAAATCACAGAAAACATAAATATCTATTCTGTTCCCAACCGCGAAACTGCTTTAAAATCTATACACAGAATACGTATTTGAAATAAAAGGTCATGTTTTTCTTTCTATTCTTTTCATGAATAGTGATGCTTAATTCATTATCATGAACTGTACTAACAAAATACAGTATAGAACATAATGCATAACAAATCTAGACGTTTCACCGACCACCGGTAAGCAGATGAAAGTTGGGTTTAACTGATACAGCAAAGCAAGTGATCATTCAATGACAGTACCGGCCCTCACTGTCAGTCATATTTTGGAAAGATTGGTTTAATACGTGTATATTTTAAGTATAATTTTACTTATATGCTGTTTTTGCATTGTTTTCTCAATGCTGGCCATAATTTAATTTACTAAAAAGAAATTGGAATGATTTTGTAAAATGTCATCGCCTTTTGGCCATATGAAAGTCAACTCAGTCCTGTGGGATAGCCACAGAGAACCAGAAAAGCAACTCACCAGTAGCTCAACATGGGCCATTCCCATTTTGGGTAGAGCTGGCCTGAGCAACTAATAGGATGCTGTTGACATGACCAAGGTGTGACTTTCAAGATGAGGTCATAAAAGGCAAAGCGGCTTTGGTTTCTTTCTCTTGGATCACATCCTCTAGGAGAGGGGACTTGCCCTGCTATGAGGACGCTCAGTAAACCCTACAAAGAGGGACACATGACAAGGGACTGAGATTTCCAGCATTTCTCCTAGCATCAAGTTGCCAGGCATGTGAGTAAGCCACCTTGGAAGTAGATTCTTCAACTTGGGTCAAGCTTTCAGATACCTGCAGCTATAACCGACATTTTAAATGCAACTCACGAAAGACCCCAAGTCAGAACCACCTAACTGAGAAACTCCCAAATTCCTGACCCAGAGACAGTGTGAGAGATGATAACACTTATTATTGTTCTAAGCTTCTAAGTTTGGGATTTTAAAAAATATGTCAATAGATGCATCATGCAGCTTTATAGTCTAGTTGTAACAGTGGGACGTTACAAGATTAATTAAAATGATGCCAGTGTGATATAGAGCTCAGCTGAGATAGACATAGGGCCTTGGAGAGGTATGTATCCCTTTGGGTTTTGGTTTCTTAATGCGTGAAATGATGGAGTGGGAATGAGTGAGGGTCACCAATGCAAGTCTCTGGATAGACGTGAGGAACGTATTGATAATATAATTGCATGGGGTGAGCTAGATGTCTGTTTATAGAGACTGTTAGAGCCTTTGGAGGATTGACAGTGTGTGTCAACGAGTGCCCATTATTTTGCTTCAACTGACCAGAAGCCATGAGGGAATTCGGACCCAATGTTGCTAGATTCTTCCATTTCTCCCCCACCAAGTTTTTACTTTCTATGAAGAAAACAGTATCCACTTGTTAAAATCTTTCATGGAACTTCAATTTGAAGCCACATTGTTTTAAAATTATGACTTTTTTGTTTTGTTTTATTTTAATTATTTATTGGCATATAGTTGCTTTACAATGTTGTGTTACTCTACAATGTTGTGTTACTTTCTGCTCTACAGCAAAGTGAGTCAGCCACATGTATACATATATCCCTTCCCTCACAGATTTCCTTCCCATTGAGGTCACCACAGAGCACTGAGTAGAGTTCCCTGTGCTATATAGTAGGTTCTCACTAGTTATCTATTTTATACATAGTAGTGTATATATGTCAATCCCAATCTCCCAATTCATCCCACCCCCTCTCCCCCCTTTGTTCTCTATGTCTATTTCTGCTTTGCAAGTAGGTTCATCTGTACCATTTTCCTAGATTCCACATATATGTGTTAATATACAATATTTGTTTTTCTCTTTCTGACTTACTTCACCCTGTATGACCGTCTTTAGGTCCATCCTTGTCTCTGCAAATGACCCAATTTCGTTCCTTCTTATGAAACATTTTCTTTTTCCCTTCTTTTGCATTTTCCGATATCTTTAGGATTTTATTCAAGGGTCTCTGCTACTGCATTCAGCTGTTCCAAACTGTTCTCCCCTTCCACCACTCTCTCTACCCTTCTCGATCTCGTGATCAAATTTCTACCTTTATCTACCAACTCATATTCCTCTCTGTCTGGTATCACCATCTCCCCTGCATCTGGCAGGCCCTTCTTCATACCTTGTTAACCTACTGAAATGCTGCTCATCTTTTTTTTTTTTTTTTCATTGAGATGTAATTGACATAACATTATATTAGTTCAGGTGTACAACATAGTGGTTTGATATTTGTATATATTGTGAGATGACCACCACAATAAATCTAGTTAATATCTGTCACCATATATAGTTACAGAATCTTTTTTTCTTGTAATGAGAACTTTTAAAAAAAATTTATTGGATTATAGTTGATTTAAATGTTGTGTTAGTTTCTGCTGTATAGCAAAAGTGAATCAGTTATACATACACATATATCTACTCTTTTTTAGATCTATTCCCATATAGGTTATTACAGAGTATTGAGTATAGTTCCCTGCACTGTACAGTAGGTCCTTGTTGTTTATCTATTTTATATACAGTAGTGTGCGTACATTAATCCCAAACTCCTGAGTTATCCCCGCCACCCCCCAGCCCACGTTTCCCCTTTGGTAACCATAAGTTTGTTTTCGATTATCTGTCATCCTTAATCGTTTTCTTTCTTTGTTTGTTTGGTTTATAGGAGAGATTTATCTGAAGAAATATTATGAAATATAAAACAACATAAACCCTTAATCTCCACTCCTACAGTGGTAGATTTGATATAATACATAATAAAAAAAACTTTAAAAATCCAAAATGCACAAAGTACTGCACAGTTTGATCACTAAGTCATTAATTGACCAGCAAGGATGAGCCTTCTCTAGGATGGTTGCCAAGTTCATAATTAGTGACTAACTTTTTTTATGCCTTGAGAGAAACGTGATTTATCCCTTGATAAAGTTCCTTGGTATGTCTTCCTGTTTATAATGTGAAATCTCATTTGGAAGAATTAATATGTCTCGTTTATTTTATTGCCACTGAGTGCTCTTATAATGCCTGCCCATGACACACCTCCCAGATCTCCCTAAAACGAGAATTGTTGCTCAGCTGCTAGGAATGCTTCAGACAGAAGGCTTTCACCTGCCAGCCTCTTTAGGTGTTATCTCAGATGCTGGGAGCTGCGTTGCTAAGCTTTCTCCCCCTGTGGTGGACCACATCAGTGATCAATGTGGAAATAAACATCCTGGCCATCTCAGACCAATTTGGGACAATTTGGTGGAGTTGGGCCATTTAATTGCTAGAGCATCCAAAGCTGTCTTTGGACGTGCATCCCAGCTCAACTTCTTTTTCTCTCTAGTCGAATTCCTCTTCTCCCTCCCACAGAGCCAAGCCAGAGTGCTCCCAGATAAACACTCTACCTGCTAACCTTCATCTCTGTCTGTTTCCCAGAGAACCCATCCTGTGACACTGTCATTGAGGAAGTACTCAATATATACTTGGTGGTATAAATTTAAGTCCCAAGTACCTAAAGGCAAGCAAGACTAATTTCCCAAAGAAGACAGTATGCTGATGCCCCAAGAAGCCCTTGAAATTACTGGATAATTGAGAAAGAAAACCCACCTTTTCTCCAGAGACTTGTTGATTTAGGAATTAATGTGAAGAAAGGAAAGCTCAGAATTTAAATGAATGCCCTGGTCCGTGTACTCTGTCTGAGTAATAGTGATGGCTCAGAGCTGTCAGGTCTGCCAGGAGATATTCAATCATGATGCTCTCCTCTTTCTTTTCAAGAAAGGTAATCACTCAGCATTTTATCTTTTCTAGAAGGTGTCATTATTTTTAAAAGACAATAAAAGTTTCACAAGGGTTTCTAGGTAGTGGAAAGTTTTCTCTTCACCTTCAATAAAAAGGAACAAGAAAAAAAAAAACTAGAGGAGAAAAAGACCCTAATTAATCTGAGCATGAAGAAATCCATTAGCTTTAAGGAACTTGCATAATTTTGAAGTATAAAATTGCTTGGGAGATCCTTTTAAAGTGAGTAATTTATCATGCACTTTAGTATCTAAAATATACATCACATATTTTTGAAAATAAGGTTGCATTAGTTAAATAACCAGACCAGTTTTTCTGGAGGGGAAAAAAACAAAAAATATATATATATTTCACCTTAGTAAAAGCTGTTTGGAGAGTCTGCTCTAAAGAAACTGTCAGCAATAAGACCCCCTGAACCTCTGATGGGCAGAAAGAGAGGTTGGAGAGGACTCTGGAGAACATGACGTCTACGTTGAAGAGTATGGAGAATTACAAATTAAAGAAAAATAAAGGACAAGTATCCCAGGCATAGTTCACAGCAGGTGCAAAGGCCCAGAAGAAAAAAGGAGCATGGGGACAGGAGGTAAGAGAGGCAGAGGAAAGTGGTACAGAATGAGGGACGGCAGGTACCCTGGAGGCAGTCATGACCCTGTGGCAAGGATGCAGAAAACCACAAAGCGTTTAATCAGGAAAGGGATGGACTGTATGCTTATTGATTCAATAGGTACTAGAATAGTGACCTACTATGTATTGCGTGGAAATAAAGC
Organism: Delphinus delphis; assembly: GCF_949987515.2. Lineage (NCBI taxonomy): Eukaryota > Metazoa > Chordata > Mammalia > Artiodactyla > Delphinidae > Delphinus > Delphinus delphis. Next base: position 138,910,041 of record NC_082686.1, read on the forward strand.
ACTCATATAACTGTGCGACTCTGAGATCAGCATATGCAGAAATGCCCTAAATCTCTGACGTAATTCCCGCTTTTCCTTGCTTGGGTTTTCTGTCTACATGTCATCCAATGAAACGTAGTAGACAAGGAAAAAAAAAAAAAAAAAGACGTTTTGCATGGCTGGGCTTGTGTAGTTGAGAATCACCAATTCAGCCAGTTTCAGGGTAAGTCAGCTTTTTCAGCTGTCACGGGAGCTGAGCATTGAACACAAGAATGAAAACTGAACGGTTGATTGTTTGACAATTGACCCAGATGAGCCTTCAGATGATGGAGTCAGTGTGTGGGCTAGATGGGAGTCTGTAATATAATTACCTATCGTATATGCATAATGTATACATGTATATGTGATACGCGGAAGAATATAGAAAAAGTGAAACTTTGAGGTGTATACCACAAGTTTTTATGTTTATCTGCCAGTTGTAGTATAATTCTACATCTCTGGCTCACATGCCCCATTTGTAAAATTGTTTACTCCTCTCCTGCCTTCAAATTTCCTAAGTAACATCTCTCACATTATGGGTGACCCTGTTTTTGAAGATCCTCAAACAATAAAGAGTATTCTGAGACTGTCATGACCTATGGTGGCCTCAAGGATCTGCAGTGGCCACGAGTGTCTTGTTTCTTCCATAAAGTTTCAAAAACGAGTGTCTGTCTAATCACAGTAGTATTTTCAAAAGATCAGCAGGTTATTGCATTTATTTCTGAGAAATAAAGGCAGTCATTTCCTAAATGTTATGTATATATAGCAGCTACACAATATATATATATGTAATGTGAGTATGTGAGATTTCACTGTCTTAACTTTCCTAGAGATATAAGCAAGGCGTCAATCTTGATGGGAAATATAGGGAATTTGGACATATTTCAAGGTGGTTGCCAAGCCATCCTCCTCTCTGGGGAAGTTCCTTTTCCATATGAAATATGCAGGTCTTACTCACCCCTGGACGTGACTGATTTGATTACGGTGGTCTCTGAATAGGATTTTCTGAGACCTATGACTTGTACGGCTCAGCTTGAAAAAATGAACCAAGACAATCCTGTTTGTTCTTGAAAACAAACTAAGAGATGGAGAAGGAACTTGTCAATTGGTGATGGACCCTGGAACTAGGAGTTCATATAAACTTAGGCCTTACGGAGTCCAGTGCAAGGTGGATAAGCCCAGGAAGGTAGAAAAGAGGGGAAGAGGCAGAGAGACAGAAAGAGAGCAGGCAAGCTGTATGTTGGATGGAAAGAGAGGCTCATTCTTATAGGGTAGGATTTGGTTATTCAATGGTTTCTTCTCACGGGCACCTTTCAAATGATTTCATTTTTCGCCTTGAGGTAACTTTAATAAGTCTCTGTTCCTCCAATAGTAATAATCTCTTATCACTCCCTTAGTTAATTGGAAGAGATTCCGGAGACTGACACTAGGGGGCGTCATGGTCAAGTTCTGTACTCTAGCCTTTTGACTATTTCTCCCAAAGAAGAGAAAATGGCAGCATCGCGAAGAAGAGAAACACAGTGGTCTAGAAAAGAAGGAAAGCAACAGTCAGGCTGGAGGGAATCAAGGGTATTCAGGAAGTGAACTAAGAGTGGTTATGGGATGATAATAATGGTTTCTAGAAAAATGACAATAGCTTCTAGGTCTCCAGAACAAAGAGCTATTCTCTTCCAACCTTTATTTTCCACCAACATTTTGTGAAGATGTGCTTGTGAACAATAAGAGTAAAGGCTTTTGACTCCTAGGGTTGATACGTAGCCTGTTCTCCTTATGTTTTTATGTATCGTTTTCCTGGTAATCAAGCCTCTTTTATTACTAGAGTGATGAAGAACATTGAACTTTGTCAACTAGATGACTTCCTATCTGTTGTGAATGAGTGACATGCCTACTGAAGTGTTAGAACTCCAAATCATGACTTTGGCCCATGTATCGAGGCACCGTTAGCACCCTTTCTAGAGATGAGTTTGAGTTTGGGCATATTACTGGCCACGAGTAACATGGATTCATTGATTCTCTCTGTTATCTCAATTTCTGATGGTTCACAATAGATCTACCAGATTTGCTATAAGATGCAAATCTCAGCAGAGATCCTGCAGGAGAACAGAGAAAGTCTTATTAAACCACTATGGAAAGTCCGTTAGAGGATGAAGGATAACAGATAAATAAATAATGAGGTCAAGACAAGTAATTTAGAATAGATGGAATTTGAAAGAAGGTATATTAAATGGAGCAAAGGTGGAATGAAAGGATAAAACAAGATAGAAGGCAGGATAAAGTATTGGAGACCCTTGAAGTCAAGAACACATAGTTAAAATTGTATGTACTAGAAAAACTGTCTGGAGTTGAACCAATGTACTTGAAAGGATTTGTGGTTATGGGTAAACAGGACAGCCAGATGAGGTTCTATTAATATAAATCTTATCTAATCCAATGCTTGATTCAAGTTGTGGGCTCAATGACCACATTTAATGTAGCTATCAAATATAAGATCTTTTCACATCCAATCTTTTTTGTTGTTGTTCATGAAACGTGGCTAGAGCCTGCGTACAAACATCCCCCCACCCACATACGCACACCACAACCACTTGTGTCTAAGCCTAACTTGAAACGGAAACGTGATCCGTTGAGAGCCTTACAGTAATCACACTTCTTAGGGGAACACTAGGACACTGTGAGACAGCCACCTTTAAACAAGGCTGAAGATACACACGCGTTTTAGGCTTGTATAACTATCCTACAAAATATATTTACCTTTTCAGCTCAACTCCCTCCTGTATTTGACAAATTTCACATATTCTTGACCTCCAAACTCAGAGCACCTCATGACTGCTGATAAGCCTCTACACGCTTCCTCAGCACCCTCTCTTTGGTGATAATGCATTTGTTGTAACTGTCTGGACACTCGCCTTCACGAGACTATAAGGCAGATGCCACGGTGAACTGGCCACTGTACCTCCAGGGTCTAGTGTGTGGTTCATGGTAACTGTCCAGTACATACCTGTTAAATGGGTGGATGGATGTGTGGATGGATGGTAAGTGCAGAGACAGTTGGGGTGGAATGTGCGGAATGGACAAGACAGACAAAAAGAGAGGAGGGAGGAAGGATAAGATACCGTGATGTGAGTATATGACAGTTGTATCAATAGATATTTGGATAACAGATACATACGACCTTTCTTTTGGAACATTTTAGTAATGAAAGAAGTGGACTCTATAATGCTGGGTTAGGGCACAAAAGTATAAATGGTAGCTTTATATCACTATGAACACCCACTGAATATCCAATGGACTAGCCCTTTACCATAAATTCTAGCCGACAATGAAAAGAATACTTGAATTTTTACATTATTACAGTTTGTTCTAACTATCCACATAAGTACATTCTAAGCATAAGAGGATTATACGAACATATACTTGTCTCTCATTTCTAGCCTTGCTGTATGTAATAAAGGGTCTCAAAGGGAGATATCTTAGTGGGCTATGGAGCCCCTGAGGCGGCTGAGACAACCCCCAGGGCCATTCATGCCTTGTGACCTATGCCTGCATTCTGGTTATGGGCAAAGATGAAGGATCTTCTTGAAGATAGAGTCAAGACCCATTTTATAACCAGAATTGAGCATTTAGAAAAGAGTGACACACTATGATTAAATATACAAAAAAGGAAGGTGCTAATTAATAAGAACTTATTCTTAAAGTACTAATTATTTTCTTGCTACCTTCTATTTCCTCTTTATCTCTATTTAAGGAAGCAGAATCGACGCACAATTAACAGGTTTGCCCAAACCCGGCAAGGTCACCTTATGGAATGAAACTCTAAAGAAAGTCTTTCTTTACTACCCTTTTCCCAGGGAAGAGATAGGAACTTGCAACTTTCTCCATCAATTTCAACCTAAACACAGTTTTCTTGAGGCTTTGATCACAGCGTGTGGTGCATCTATGCTTGTGTGCCCTCCTTCACTGGACCGGTGCATTCCCTGAGGGCAGAATGTTGGCATCTACGGTTATCTTACTCATGTCTGTGCTCCTGGCTCCCACGATAATGTCCACAGTGAGTCTGCAAAGATGTTTTTAGATGCGTAAATGAAGGAGTGAATGAAGGAACACAAGAGGAAGAAGAGTCACCATTGACCATGTGTCTGGACATCTGTACATTTTCCCTGATGAATCTCTGGAAAAGAGAGTAAAGACATATTTGAGAATGGAATTTTTGCCATGAGAAGTTGTTGTGTTTGTTGTTTTGCTTTGTTTATACCCCAAATAGTAATTTATCATTTTAAGATGGGAAACCTCTTTTTCCAGTGACTGATATCCCACTGTTCCCTATCTAAGACCATCTCCATTTCCTGATATTATTTAATCTGGGGAACGGAAATATTAGATAATTTGTTGTTCTTAGGAAACGTAACATCAGAGGATAGGGAGATGGGAAGGCTTAAGGGTTTATCCAGGCCACTGGGAGCTCCTCAACAAAACTTCCATTTTATGTCCTTGATATTTATGTCATTAAAATTTAGAGTCCCTAGGGCTTCCCTGGTGGTGTAGTGGTTGAGAGTCCGCCTGCAGATGCAGGGGACACGGGTTTGTGCCCCGGTCCGGGAAGATCCCACATGCTGGGCCCGTGAGCCATGACCGCTGAGCCTGTGCGTCCGGAGCCTGTGCTCCGCAACGGGAGAGGCCACAACAGTGAGAGGCCCGCGTACCGCAAAAAAAAAAAAAAAAAAAAAAAAAAAAAGTCCCAGTCATCTGGACAGTGCTGGACAGATAATGCCAAATTTGAAGTAATTATTTTTTATTATTTAACTACAGAAGTGCTATAAATCGCTTTATTCCTAAATACGGTTTTATAGAGTTCAGGTGTGAAATTCTATATATCTTAATTAATGTGGTGGTCACATGGGTACATCTGCCAAACTAATCGAACTTGAGACTTAAGAACTGTATACTTTTTATTAAATCATATCCTAAAGAAAAGAGAAATGGAAAAAAATAAATGCTAAGCACACACATACACACACAAAAGAATTGGATTGGGTAAACATGAGGTTGAAAGCTGGAGTTAGCTATATGATATGGTTAGAAAATAAAAATCAAAAATACATTTCTAATGGACTTAAAGTAAGATTGTTACAAAAACCAGGGGCGATGGGTCCCTCAGGCTTTGGCAAGACATAATGTTATAATAGAAAAAGCATGACTTTGGAGCAATCCTGACCTAGGATTCAATCCAAGCATTGCCATTCAACAGCTGTGTGACCCCATGAAGGTTACTTAACCTTTGGAGATTCATTTCATCATCTGTAAAACTGGGATGATAATCTCTACTTTGCTTTTGGGTTTTGAACAGTTGGCTTATATAGGTGCTAAATAAATAGCTGCTATCATCATTATTATCCATCATCTTAATAACATCATTTTAATTTCTGCAAATTTAAGAGTTACATGAACGTGAAAGAGAAATTTACTATTTTGTGCTTCCATGCCTGGCCACTTCAGGCTTCTCTAGTCTTCTCCTCCCCAAAGTGAGTTTCTCTGTTAAAAACAAGGGTCAACAAGAAGTAACACGTTTAAAAAGAGAAGCCAGTGGGGACCCTCTGATGGAAGCAAGAAAGGGGAACTAGGAAGTAGTGACTCAATTCCATGGTCTCATAAAGCCCAAAGGCTTATGAAAAAGAAATGGCAATTCCCAGGAAAGATATTCTGGTAGGTTCAGAGCTGGAACGGAGTGGATTGATTAGAAAATATTGAAGAGATTCTGCTGACTAGCTGGATAGATGATGATGGTGCTGCTATGACTGATGAAGTGGATATGATTAGGAATCATGTAGGATTTTGATGTTTCCAGTCCAGGACCTGTCATTGATACGAGCACTTGGGGAACTTTGAAGATGCCCAGTGAAGGGGGAGCATTAACAGATTTGGTTAAGATCTTCGTGGTACCTTTGAAACAAGGAAATAAAAATAACACAGACAGTTGAACAAAGGATCTGAAACAGAGGGGACAGATGGAGGCCAGGGGTATGCTGGGAAATATGTAACAGCTGACTCTCCAGTGAAACAAAGCCTTGATTTGTAGCATTAGCCACTCTCCAGGGTTTAAACACTCCCACCAAGGCACCCATTTCATGGCTTCGATACAACCAACAGAGCTTCCAATGAGATGTGCACAGTTGGCTCTTGCAAGGGGGTGCAAGCCAGTTTCATCACATAAGGGGTGATTCTAGACACAGGAAACAGTCAAAAGCATAAAGAGTTTGTTGAAAGTTGAGGAAATTCCTCTGGCTAAGGGCTGGCTTTCGCATATCATTTGCTTCTGTTTCACCTGTGTTTCCTTTTACGTGAAAGTTTTCGTGCAGGGCCGCTTAGTATTTTCAGAAAGAATTGGCACTGTTCCTTAAAGCAGCATAGAGTATTCATTATTGGCACCTGCAACATCTGCTACTTCCCAAGGTCATCAGAATGTTAGGGTAAAGGAAGACTGTTCCTTCTTACTTAAAAAAACGGGGGAAGGAGGGCACGCGAATTGCTTTCATGGCCCTACTATCTCTAAAATACTCTGAACTCTCAATGAACCTGTTTGCACCTATCTGAAGTTTGTATCTCTGGCTGTGGTCTTTAGCAAACGGGACCTTATATGTTATCTGATTTCCAAATTTGTCTTCTGCAATTTTATCATGACCGTTTTGGTTATTTGTGCATCTTTTCTTCCTCCCTATATGTTTTCTGTTTTGGTGTCTCCAGAAATTGTCTTTATACTGAAAAACTTGAGGTTCTTAATGACAGGGGAATCATGAATCATTTTCTTATTGATACAAGAATGTGATTCTAGAGTATATTTTTGGATTACCTAGCTAAAAATAGTGTACATTTCTTTCTACAGCTCATTTTTTAACAGTAACACTTTTCACTAATTATACAATTTGGGAAAATTAATAATAATTTTACTCCTGTTAAAGAATTTGGAAAATTCAGAAAAAAAGTAAAGAAGAAAATAAGCATCTGTAATCCCATACATGAATGTTTTAAGAGTACTATTTCCTTTCAGCTAGTCAACTTTATAGCTTATACTGACAATATATATTATGTACATATTAAATATTTTATACTATTTCTTTGTATTCTGAAATTTTGTTTAATATTATACTAATCAATGTCCTCCCCATGTCATTAGATTCTGCAAAATATAATCTTAACTGTTGAACTCCTCTGTCATAAGTGGGCCTACTTAAATATTCTTCTATTTTTGGATAGTTACATGGTTTCCAAGTTTTCATTATTGTAAATGGGATGGCAATGGACATCCTCTTCCATCAGTTTTTGTGCTTATTACTCATTGTTTCCTTAAATAGAGTCCTAGAAATATGACTACTGGGGTAAAAGGTAAAATTGCTGCAAAGAATTTCAGTACGTAGCGCTCAATTGTGTTCTCAAACGGATGGTACTGATTTACAATAACATCGGCACTGTATGTGTCTGTTTTCACTCCATCATCACCAGCGTTGACTATTCACTTTAAAAAAGGGAATATACGTGGGTGTGTGTCTGCTTGTGTGTATGTATGTATCCCACCATAAAGATTACGATTGGCATTTCACTGTCATTTGCATTTATTTTTCTTTTATCAAGATAGGTTAATGTTTTCTGTGAAAAAAAATGTGTGTGTGCATGTGTGTGTGTGTGTGAGAATTTCTCTTCTTATCCCTTTCTCATTTTTTAAATTGATGTTTAGCATTTTACCTTACCTAAGGAATTTGATGTAATGTGCAGGTAACTGAAATAACAAGCTTTAATTGAACTTCTGGAAATATAATTTCTAAATGGAGCATCAGAAATTACCATAAAAGGGAAAATAAAGCGAAATTATGAAAAGGATATTTACAAATCATAATTACACAAAGCAAAAAGAAACATTATCCCTTACAGCTCTGAGAACTCCATGAGAAAGGCGTATTTACTACCTTTTTGGGCAGATACTGAAGGTTTCTTCTTCTGTCCATGAATGCACTTGGATTTAAAGACCAGATCAGAAGGCTTTCCAGCTCCCTTCCCATAAGAGCTGCAGAGGAATCCTTGCAAACAATTGCTGTGAACTTTAGATATGATTTTCTAATTCTCCCTTGGCCCCCAAACATGCTACTTCCTCAGTCTTTTCACCACATGGGATCATGTTGCCAATAATGTCTTTGGGATAAATTTGAATTCATCAGGCTTGGCTTTAATTACATTATGTAAACTAGCAAATGTCCCCAGTAGGCTCTGAGGGAATAGCTTCTGTATGCAATTGCAACATCCTGTTTTATTTGAAATATTTGTATTTTGATAATCCACTCTGACTCCAAACCCTTTTTTGATCTCTGTCAGGAACTCATTTTCATCACATCAGCCTGAATTTATTTTCTTTCTTTAATAAATATTTGCAAAATTTGCATAAGTTCCTTCCCTCTAGTCCACATCCTCCCCAAACACCTCTCTCTTTTCTGCCCACTGGGGCAAGATGGTGAGCAGAGATGGGCAAAGCATCCTTTTTTGCAGATTATCCCAGCACCACGGAAGTGGACATACCTCAGTTGACTTCTGAATAGAAAGTATTCTGAGCATAGGGAAGAAATAATCAAGCAGGGAAAGAAGAATCATTTGAGACATTCCATGGACTCTGCACTTAGGTTCATTATGTCTGTGACGTTGACCATACAGATCCCCCACTGCAGATTGCATCATTGGTCCCCAATTATTTTTTCACATCTTTATTGGAGTATAATTGTTTTACAATGGTGTGTTAGTTTCTGCTGTATAACAAAGTGAATCAGCTATACATATACATATATCCCCATATCTCTTCCCTCTTGCTTCTCCCTCCCACCCTCCCTATCCCACCCCTCTAGGTGGAAACAAAGCATCCAGCTGATCTCCCTGTGCTGTGCGGCTGCTTCCCACTAGCTATCTATTTTACGTTTGGTAGTGTATATATGTCCATGCCATTCTCTCACTTTGCCACAGCTTACCCTTCCCCCTCCCCATATCCTCAAGTCCATTTGCTAGTAGGTCTGTGTCTTTATTCCCGTCTTACCCCTAGGTTCCTCATGACATTTTTTTTTTCTTAGATTCCATATATATGCGTTAGCATATGGTATTTGTATTTCTCTTTCTGACTTACTTCACTCTGTATGACAGACTCTAGGTCCATCCACCTCATGACAAATAACTCAATTTCGTTTCTTTTTATGGCTGAGTAATATTCCATTATATATATGTACCACATCTTTATCCATTCATCTGTTGATGGACACTTAGGTTGCTTCCATGTCCTGGCTATTGTAAATAGTGCTGCAATGAACATTGTGGTACATGGGTCTTTTGGAATTATGGTTTTCTCGGGGTATATGCCCAGTAGTGGGATTGCTAGGTCATATGGTAGTTCTATTTTTAGCTTTTTAAGGAACCTCCATACTGACCTCCATAGTGGCTGTATCCATTTACATTCCCACCAACAGTGCAAGAGTGTTCCCTTTTCTCCACACCCTCTCCAGCATTTATTGTTTGTAGGTTTTTTTGATGATGGCCATTCTGACTGGTGTGAGGTGATACCTCATTGTAGTTTTGACTTGCATTGCTCTAATGATTAGTGATGTTGAGCATTCTTTCATGTGTTTCTTGGCAATATGTATATCTTCTTTTGGTCCCCAATTTTTACCCCTCCCATATTCATGCCCTTTGCCATGTAACTTATGTTGTTCCTCCTTCAATGGGCATATTAGATTTCGACCCCTGCCTTCTATTGGGCTTGGGATCAACTTCAATTAATAGGATGAAGTGTGCCGTATTTCAGCCTAGCTCTCTTATGCCTCTGGTATGATAATGACATATACACAGCTATGTATAAAATAGATAACTAATAAGGACCTACTGTATAGCACAGGGAACTCTACTCAGTACTCTGTAATGACCTATAAAAATGACGTATAAGGGAAAAGAATCTAAAAACTAGTGGATATATGTATAACTGATTTACTTTGCTGTACAGCAGAAACTAACACACCATTGTAAATCAACTATACTCCAACAACAACAAAAAACCTGCCCTGGCAAGCCTATTGGTCCAAGGAAAATGAGAGACATGCGGAACAGAGATGACTCAGTGGGATTAACACCCATAAAGAGAAGCAGGGCTGCCCCTCGATCACAACCTGAAGCCAACCCGCCCAGCTGAGCCACGCCTAGATCAGTTGAACCCCAGCCAACAGGCAGCATGTGTCCAAGAATAAAGATAATAAGTCACGGCTTTTTTAAGTCAACGGGATGGTTCGTTAAACAGCAGTAACAAACTAACAAAATACCTTTAGAAATTTTAGCCACGTATGACTTACACACTCAATGCAAAAATTAAAAAATTTAAAAGCTCCTAAGTTAGGAAGAAAGACAATCAGTGCCCCTCATTTAAGAATGGTGATGCACACCTTTCTCAGGTTCTTGTTTATGGCTCCTGAGATATGCCTCCCACTGGAAGCATTTTGTTTTTTCATTTTATTGAAATATAGTTGATTTCCAATGTTGTGTTAATTTCTTCTGTATAGCAAAGTGACTCAGGTATACATATATATATATATTTTTCATATTCTTTTCCATTATGGTTTGTCACAGGATATTGAATATAGTTCCCTGTGCTCTACAGTAGGACCTTGTTGTTTATCCATCCTATATATAATAGTTTGCATCTGCTAATCCCAAACTCCCAATCCATCGCTCCCTTAACTCCCCTCCCCCTTGGCAACCACGAGTCTGTTCTCTATATCAGTGAGTCTGTCTTTGTTTCATAGATATGTTGATTTGTGTCATATTTTAGATTCCACATACATGGGACATTATATAGTATTTGTCTTTCTCTTTCGGACTTAACTGCACCTAGTATGATAATCTCCAGGTTCATCCATGTTGCTGCCAATGGCATTATTTCGTTCTTTTTGATGGCTGAGTAATAGCTGCTGGAAGCATTTCTGTTTATTGGCTTTTTCAGAAGCATTTCTCACTAAAAATAAACTTTTTTTCCCTCAACACACTTATCCATCCCTCTTCAAAGCTCCTCCCAACTACTTCACTCTTTCCCTACCCACAGAGATGCAGAGAACCTGAGCTGGGGGTGGCGATGGTTGACTTCAGAAATCAAACAAGCCTTTCCATTTCCTTTTCATCTCACAGGGTAATCTAAACACTGAAGCTCTCCATAGTCAATCAGGCAAGCTCTCACTGCCAGCTCTCGAAAGATGCAGAGAAACAGTTTTGATTCAAGGCAGGGCTCATGACAAGCAAATCTACAATCAAGAAAAAAATATATGTATAGCCGTCTCAAATGAGGCAGAAAAATCACATCCCATGTCTTCTTTAATGTTTCTGACTTCTCACAGTAAAAAAGAGTATCATTTTTATAATTTAATTAAAAATAAAATTTAAAAATCAAATACAAACTCTCGGTTGTCCGTGGTGTGAATCAGTTTTTACCAAAATCAATAAGCCACTTGTGGCTAAGTGTTTTATAAACAGTCAGCAGACTCAAGGAAAAATACTGTGATGAAAAGATTATTTTAATAAAACAAAATGACTGTCTGGCACATGGTCTGGAACATTACTATATATGGACCAGATACTATTAATATCCCTGTTTTTCTAAGGACAACAAACCTAGCTTGTTTCCTTAGGCAGAACTCAATCTTCCCTACACAGAACCAGGTTGGAAAAGAAGATTCTGTTAGCAAGACTCAGGAAGTGAGGATCTGATGGCTGACGTGTACAGAGGTATACGATTTGGCCTGGAGCAGAAAAAGATCAGCCAGAGTCATGGCTGGGACACGGGAAACGGCCTGGAGATTAAACACCCACACACATTACTTACTCAGCACCAGTGAAAGCCACCAACATCAGTGTCATTAAGCACCACTGCGTGTTTCAGGACAGAAACATTCAAATACTCTATTCTCTGTGAAACAAAGAGCCACCATAGGATCCTGCAGCCCCACTCCTAGGCATATATCCAGAGAAAACCATAATTCAAAAAGACACATTCAGGGCTTCCCTGGTGGCGCAGTGGTTGAGAGTCCGCCTGCCGATGCAGGGGACGCGGGTTCGTGCCCCGGTCCGGGAAGATCCCACATGCCGCGGAGCGGCTGGGCCCGTGAGCCATGGCCGCTGAGCCTGCGCTCCGCAACGGGAGAGGCCACAACAGTGTGAGGCCTGTGTACCGCAAAAAAAAAAAGAAGATACATTCACCCCAATGTTCATAACAGCACTATTCACAATAACCAAGACATGGAAGCAACCTAAATGTCCATCCACAGATGAATGGATAAACAAGATGTGGTATATATATATATATATATATATATATATATATATATATACACCATGGAATATTACTCAGTCATAAAAAAGAATGAAATAATGCCATTTGCAGCAACATGGACGGACCTAGAGATTATCATACTAGCTGAAGCAAGCCAGACAAAGACAAATATCATACGGTATCACTTACATGTGGAATCTAAAACAATGATACAAATGAACTTATATACAAAACAGAAACCAACTCACAGACATAGAAAACAAACTTACGGTTACCAAAGCAGAAAGCGGGGGCGGGGGGGGAGGGATAAATAGGAGTTTGAGATTAACAGATACACACTACTATATATAAAATTGATAACCAACAAGGACCTACTATATAGCACAGAGCACTATACTCGATATTCTGTAATAACCTATAAGGGAAAAGAATCTGAAAAAAATAGATATATATGTACGTGTAACTGAATCACTTTGCTGTACACCTGAAACTAACATAACATTGTAAATCGACTATACTTCAATAAAAAAAAAATCAAGCAGATTATGCAAGACAAATTGCTTTTTATCTCAAGGATCATAAGCCCCAAATTGTTCAAATGTTTGTATTCAGAAACACGTCTACACAGCATATGGAGAAATAGATTTACTTTCTTCTAAAAGCTTTTCAAAAATGTGAGGAAAAAAATTAAAAAGGGGTGATTATTGCCTTTCTATAAATCGTATGGCCTAAAGCATAATATTTAATTATATGGTGAATATAATAAAAAGGCAATTCAATGTCTATTGTAATTAGTGAACTTAGCACATTGAGTTTATACAATCCCTCTTGCTGAGCGTTAAAAAAAATGTTTTTTCTGACTTTAATTTCTACCTTGGAGAAAAAGAAAGGGGTAGGCAATTCACATTGACTGAGTACCTTCAGAGTAACATCCAGGTTACACACGTGAGTTCCTTTAACATGGTACAGTCAAGAAATCTATGGGAAAAACGTAAGCAGAATATGAAGCACAGACGCATTTAGAACTGCAAGGTCTCAGGTATCTAGACATGTTTATGTTAGTTATGAGCATGGCCTTAGACTGAGCAGTTTCTATATTCTGTGGAAAGGTACAAGGATCTACTAACTCAGTTCCTCAAAATAATGTTTTCTTTTTTTGTGCTCACTAAATATTTCCTTAGACTTAGTCCAGAAGTTAAATGTATATTAAAAACAAACAAAAACAGGCTCAGAAGAAACCCTGGTCCTACATGTAATTTCCAAGCATTGTCTTACAAGGCTGCCTTGCTAACTGAGCAGAATAAAGAAGGGTGAGGTTACCTATTGTATGTGAAAGTGACTCGCAGTGTTTAGTATGTTCATGCACGCATGCATACAAAACCATCTGGATAGGAAATAAACCCTTCTGGAGAGTTAACGCCACCACTAACAACTAAAACCACACAGCACTTACCATGTGCCAGGCATTACTCTAACTACTTCACTTCCATTAAGTATTTTAATCTTCCTAAAATTCCTATGAACAAATTTCACTCGTTTCAAAGGACAGTACCAGCTGAGCAGAGTGCTTGTGGCCAGAGGCTACTAGATGTAGGGCCCACTACCATTGCAACGTCTACCAGGGGATTCATGTCACACTTCACTGAGTTTTCCTCTCACGTGTCACTCTCTTCCTCACTTACTTTTTTTTTTTTTTCGGTACGCGGGCCTCTCACTGTTGTGGCCTCTCCCCTTGCAGAGCACAGGCTCCGGACGTGCAGGCTCAGCGGCCATGGCTCACGGGCCCAGCCGCTCCGCGGCACGTGGGATCTTCCCGGACCGGGGCACGAACCCGCGTCCCCTGCATCGGCAGGCGGACTCTCAACCACTGCGCCACCAGGGAAGCCCCCTCACTTTTGTTTCTGTCTCAGCCTGTGTATTTTTCCGTCTCACTATTTTTGTATATATGGATATAATATACATTTATACTATTTATTGGTAGTGTTTATTTACTGAAAACACAAATATGTTCTCTTTTTAAATTTTAAGAGTGAATTTGCTGAGTGTTTACTTTTCCTTTCTCTTTGAATACTTAAGGTCCAATAGGGACTCAAAGCGGTTCATACAGGGAAGTGCCAAGACACAGAGACCTTTGAATGTCCAGAGATGCAGCATTCGTGACCTAACATTTTGGTAGAGTAACCCACAGACCCCCAGGGAACTACTGCATCGTCCTCAAACCCTTTTCCTCAAACTTGCACCAGATGAAACTTTTTCTGGAACTTTCTCCACCAGGTGACTAATAACAATATTCAGATATTAACAATAACCCCAAAAACCAAGGACTTCCTGTGAGATCCATCCAGCATGGCTGCTGATTGGGTATTTCCAAAGCTCTCGTAGCAATTACCTAAGACATGAACATCCGAAGCGATCAGCTTTAGATCCACCAGACCTGAGAAATTTTGAGGCAATGATTTTAATGGATTCCCCCAAGTTGGAGAGAGAAATTAAGAGATTGTAACAGAGAGGTAACTCAGAAGAGAGGGGTAAAGTCAGCTATACTAATCTTTCAGAAAATGAAAGAAAAGGGTACAAATAAACATGACGTCTATGAACAGGATAGCTATTGCTTTCTTTGAACGATTAAGACGGAAAAGAATGGACTTCAGCAAGAGAAAGAAATACAGTAACCGTGCATTTTCAGAGTAAATGTCCGATGGAATGCAAGGGTAGAAATCGAATGCTGTCTTGCCTAAATGGGACGGGCAGCCTCTCTGCAACTAAAATGGGGATAGCGCCTAAAATATGCCACAAATTCCTAATTCATTTCAACTCCCTCTAGGCTTCATCTGGAAGCAAATCATGAAGAGCAAATACTAAATGTATCGAAGGCTGTGCCAGGGACTGTCAAGGTCTTACGTGTCCATAAGCTATAAAATATTTTGAGAAAATAATTCTTTAGAGAAATCTTTTTGAATAATGGTTCCTTTACAAGTGATCCGAGACAAATGTTTCGTGAGTCTCAGCTCTAATAGTCCCTCATCTAAATTCAGGCCAGAGAATGACTAAGGATTCCTCGCTGTTCCTGACCATATAAGCCAGACACCTTGAACAAACACTTAAGTCTTGTTATTATTATGACTCCTAAACTCAGAATATCAAAGGTTACGGAATCTAAATAGCATGGGTTTTAGAGGCTCCCTCTGTTACCAGACTGACAGAGAAAACCTCTTTTATTTTCCAGATTTTTAAAAATTGCAGTTTAGTTGATTTGCAATGTTATGTTGGTTTCTACTGTACAGTGAAGCAATTCAGTTATACATATATATACATATACACATTCTTTTTAATATTCTTTTCCATTATGGCTTAACATAGGATACTGAATATAGTTCCCTGTGCTATACAGTAGGACCTTGTGGTTTATCCGTGAAAATTTCTTACAAGTACATCTCCAGGCCAAAGGTCAAGATGAATCAAATAATTGATGTCCCCAGCAATGGCATTTGACCCAGGGGGAAAAAAAAAACTTTTGCAATAAAGTGAGAGCTGAAAGGGCTAAACGGGGATGGAATGACTAGCTACTTTCATCACTCCTCAAACTGATGAAATTTGCCTCTATCAATAAAATAGTCACCTCACTTTCTCAGCTTTCTGTCATCTCCACCAGGGGAAAGACTCATGTGCACCACCTACCCTAAACTCTCTGATCCTTCTCTTTGATGAAAAGGGACTCATTTCAGGTCTTGGATCAAAAACTGAAGCTCTCTCATCATCTCATGTCATGCACCATTAACATCATTCATTCTGAGAAGACATTGCCCTACTTTTCATGGAGGTCAACAGCTCCTCCTGTAAGAGCCATGCTTGTGTGCCTGTCTGTCTTCCGCACCTGGGCAGCGCTTAGCGGTGCCTGACAGGTGGAGAGCACCACGGAACGGAGAAAAATGATCTGTCACCTGGAGGGAATTTAGGGACCAGAGAATTTAAATACACCTTTTTCAAGTGAGGAAACAGGCTTGGAGAAATAAAGAATTTTGTTCAAGGTCACTCAAGACAAATGAGCCTCTCATTCAGGATATCCGCCAAGACTCTGATCTTTTTAATTTTCATACAATGGGCAGATCGTTAATTTAATTTGTATCTCCTTCTCCAACCTGTCGTTACCTTTAAGCCTCTCTAGATTTGCTGCGTAATTCTGAGCAGGTTATTTAACCTCTCTGAAGTTACCTTCTTATAAATAAAATGTGCGTTATAATATACGTCACTAATATAGCTCATTCTTCTTAAGATTGCTGGGACAACTAAAGAAGACAACACTTTTAGAAAACACGGTCTGTTACAAATATTATACGAGAAGTGTTTGATAAATGTTAGTTGCCTACCATTACTTTTTGTGTGAGGATGATAAAATGCATTGAAATAATGAATAAGTAGGTTAAGGTGTGTTTGAACACAGGATGAGAGGGAAAGTGGAACAGTAACTTGATTTAACTTCACATCCTGGATAATTGGGTCTACCTACTGGAAAATTTGTTATGCAGTTCTAATTGCATTCAGACTTGGTGAATCATGACTTCACTAAAACATTCATGCCTCACCTGCGTTTCCTACTCATAGCTTTGCTGTTTTGCTCCATCTTCATGATTAGTAACTGATCGCTATTCCTCCTGATCTTTAGCTCAATATTTCAAGATCATCCTAGGAGAAGAATACCATATTCCATGGAAAAATTTTATTTGGGAACCCTCAGGTGTTGCAATTTTCTGGTGGTGTAAATAGATGGATACTGAAAATAACCTGACATATGAAGGACCTGGATAGGTAATGAAAAAGCCATCAACTCAAAGTTTTATGCGTAAAGTTTTTAGTTTGATCAGGGCTTTCATTAAATGATATTCAAAATTAAGCGCTCCCCGAGATTCTCAAGCATTCCATCGGAGCAGTGTAGAGAGAAAAGCCTGAAAAGAGATGGTCCCTGAAAAATCTCTCCAGTAGAAGGGAAAAGCACCTTCTCTTAGGAAGACACTTAGATGTTACTACACGTGACCATTTGGAAGAGCATTTCCAGAGAGGCCTCGTTGCAAGCAGACTGTCCATCTAGAGCAGGAACTTTAAAAAGCATCTGCAAACATCTCAGACGCGCTACAGCACAGTTTAATATGCAAGCACCAAGTGCTTGGAAAGTGCATCTCTCTCCCTTCACTCTGAACCAGCAATTTCTCCAGCCTTGTTTCCGCAGCGCAGGCTCCATCCCTGGGCCTTTCTGAGCAAAGGTACCAGCTAAAAGATGCTCTTCGCAAAAGTAAATAAATAAAATAAAATAGCAGCCCCGGATAAAGCCAACTGATCTTTTCCCTTACGAATCTGGGGATATTTTTGTGAATCAGGAAACATTCAAAAGCTCACAATATAGCTGGGGAAAGTTAAGCCTTTCCTAAAATATCTTGATCGACACCCACTTCCTCTGACAAAACTAAAAATACAGCATGTAGGCAAGTCTTCCAGAAAGAAAGTTGTGGCAGTGATTTTTTCTTTTTTTTTTTTTTCTTCTTTTTCCATCAGACCTCAGAGACAGCAGTTCCTCTTTATCAGCGTTGCCAGACTAATTCGGTGGCAGCCGGGTCCTCTCAGGCACGGGCTTATCAGTCTCCTGTAAGAAGTTTGTCATTTCGTGCACTATGGGTATTAGGACCGAGTTACAGGGAGCAAATTCTGCCCAGAATAAAACTTTCAAAATCAGCCTATAGAGAGGAAGAATGTCATTATGGCTTCAAGATCCAAATATTTAAAAGGAAAACTATAATCCGCCATCGGATGCGTATTCTTAAAAATGGAAATATTTCTTCCTAGCTAACTCTCAGTGTGGGCTACTTACTTACCTAAAGATCTATCTTTGGGTGTCACACTTCAAAAATACCAGCATAAACACATTAACCATTTTGTGGGTACCAGGAGTTTCTAAGGTGAAGGCACCTCTATTCTACGTGGCTTCAATATGGTTATTTAATATATAGATTTCAGATTAATGGAAGCTATGAAAGCATTTCAAACGGCCCCTCGGCATGTGGGATCTAAGCTCCCCCACCAGGGATCGAACCAATACCCCTTGTATTGGGAAGGCATGGTCTTAAGCACTGGACTGCCAGGGAAGTCCCTCAAATAGTCCATTATTAAGTACTATGTGAACATATACACACACACACACACATACACAAACACACACACACAAGACTTCATTTCACCTTTATAAAATCCTTCTACAGCATGGATACCTTTATTATTCAAACGAGGAGGGTCACAGAGGTTCCTAATCTGTGACCTCAAGATCACAAGCATAAATGGTAGACGTGGGACTCAAACGCAGCTCTTTCTGACTCTCCTTTCCCAGGATTCCTCATGAAGAACTTTACAAACTGCTCCAAATGCTAACGTGGCCCTGGTGACCGTACCAGGTTGTCCTGGGCACCCTGTGCAGTGGTCTGGCCAGAGATTTTTCTGACAGTCTCCGTCCAAGAGAGCCAAGCACAGCTTGAAAGTACATTACGTCTCCCAGAGAGTCAGTTTTTTTTAATCTTCATTGTTTCCTTTGGCATATTTCAGATTTTAAATATATACAATTCATAGGAAATGGGATATAGCACCTCCAGCAAGAATTATTCAAAAGGCTTTAATCAGAAATTTTGCTTACATTCCCAGCGCCCCGAAACCACATAACCTGTCTACCTCAGTACATTATCTCTGAATCAATCTATGCTGGGCCATCAGGGAGGGAAAACAACTCTCAAATACCTCCCATTGTGCAAAAATCATGATCTGGAACAGTACGGCCTCAGCGGTGACAGAATAATAAGGCTGTTGATACTTTTCTGTTTGATGATTCGTAAAACCAAGTCGCATTGAAGTCATTTTATTTTTTTTTAAGCATTAAAGCTTTGCCATGTCTGTGGACATATGCTAATGAATGAAATGAACTAATTTCTTTTTTCTTCTGTATAAATGAACCTTATCTTCCTTAAACCAGAAACAAACTCCCAAGCTAAATCTCCAAATATATTTTCCTGGGTCCCATGTGAAGTAGCCCATTATGTTATTTCAGGACTTAACGCTACCATCACAAAAGAGAGAGAAAATTTTACATTTATTTAAATCTGATGATAAAACATAGTGGATTGAACACGTGTTTATCTTCATTCTCGCCTGAAACCACACTTAAATGACAGCTAGGAAAAAGAAAAGCATAAATCATAAGGGCAAAGAAAAGAGCGGAAACAACACCACATAAATGATGTGAACTCATTTTTGGAAGATAAAGAGAGCATGGAGGAAAAATACGTGATCAAGCGAAGCGGGGGAAGCTGAGAGTAAGTATCCACAGGAGATACGGATGAGAGATCAGCCTGCTGAACTTCCAGAACCTTCAGAAGCCTCGGGAATTGGAGCCATGAGGTTCCTCCAAAGGTGAGGGTACAAGCAGAGGACATTTCCTCCTCTAGCTTTTGCAGAAGAAAGGAGGAGAGTTCAAAGACTAAGTGGGGACGTGAGGCACAGAGAGGGAGAGAGGGAGAAGGGAAAATGAACACACAAGTATGTAGTGGTGCGAATACCGCCCCACCCAAGGGCTCTGCTCCTGCTGGGAATCCAGACACCAGTGTCCAAGACACCACCTACCCCACACCCCTGCCCTGGGGGACATTAGAAGCTCCTTCTCAGGAGAAGTAGGAAGATCCCAGAAACCTGCTATTCAGAGGCTGACATTTTGAAATCTGCCAAGAAAAAGCCAGCGTTCCACCCAATCACCTCAGTGAAGGTCACCAGCCCACCAGCTCTGCCATCACCTTTCTAACACCTCATCCTTAAATATGAAGGAGCAGAAAGATCACCACATACTTGAGGAGAGCCTCCATCATGAAATGCAGAGACCAAGATACTGAGGACAAAATTCAAATAAAGAGAGACAAGACTAGGGGCAGAAGACATATCTTTAAAAAAAAAAAAAAGAATATTTAATAACCTCAGAGAAGTAGGTGTTAATATTGCATCACACAAGAAAAAGAAGGATGCCCTGAAAAGGGGCAATCAGATAAGAAGAACACTAGGAAATTCAAATTATGATAGGTGTGAGCACATATTCAATAGAAGCATTAGGAGGTAAAGTTAAGAATATCTTCCAAAGAATAGAAATGAAAAAAGACAATTAGATGGAAAGTAAGAGAGCAATGATAACAAAATTAGAGAATCAATCTACACAATATGCTCTCTGCCTAACTGGAGATCCAGAAATAAAATTAAGGCTAACAAATTATAAAATTATATATATACATATATACACATGTGTGTATTTATGCATACATATTTTATATACATATATACACATATAAATACACACACACACATATATATATCCTACATAGAAGAACATATGTCAAGAGAGAGAGGACCCAAGTTAAATTTTAAAAAGGGGGAAACAGGATCTTCACTAAAAACACATCACGTAGTATAAGGATAGAATAGAAACCTTTTTAAGACAGCAAAGAATAACCTCTTCTCCACTCCTGTTCACTGCAGGAGGTGCTGTATTCTAAGGAGGCCATACTCATGCTAGAGAAAGCACGGACTCCAGGAAATAGGAATCGGGATCCAACACCTGCTAGAAGTCTAGAAATTTCTAAGGTGATGACCTATGTTGTGAAAAAACAGCCACACAGAAGGCTTAAGGGCTGCTGGCCTAGATTGAGGCAGGAAGTCAGAGGGTGTCAGGAAGGAGGAATTAAAGAAGAAGGATCAGATAGAGAATCTGACAGACTGGGCCACGTGCTCTTGAAAGGTGTGGGAAAAAGTATGGCATCCCTAAAGCCTGAAGCAAGTGACAATAAAATGGAAACCATGTTTAACTCCAGGAAAAACAAAAAGAAATTAAACAATAAAGCAAAAAGTAATTAGAGTCCCTTATTTGGCTTCCCCACAAACAGGAGGTCACAGGCATAACAAAGAAAACACAAAATACTGAATTAATTAAATCCTTACTTAATACAGCTATCATTGGAGGGTGGGGGAGAGTGCCACAGACATTACAGTTGAAAAATTTAAGACGCACTGTCTAAAATTATAAATCAACAAACTTCCTGTTACTGGTTTAAAAACAAAACAAAACCCGGAAGAGACTACGCAGGAGAATTGAAAGTGGTATGTTCTGATCAGCAGAACTTGGGAATGGGGAGAGTTGGGACAGAATATGAGTCTAGTGGTTGCTCTAAACATTTAAAGCTCTGTGAGACTTTCAAAGGATGGGCACAGGTTCATTTGTTAAATATATAAATTAATAATTTTTCCAAAGTTAATAGATGCTTTTTACCTGCATTACTGCAAAGAAATCTCCCTGAAGCATAAAGGTAGGGATCACCGATTTACAAGGTCAGAAAACAGCCTTATTTGCCTATCTTTTAGAAAATTCTGGATTTGCTTGTGTATGTTAAAAATAAATAAATAATGCAAAACGAGAAATTCAATTAAATATTACACAAAGATCTAAAAGGCTTTGAAGTATTTAGCAGGATTATTGCATTTTTATTACCTTTATCACATCTCCTGTAACAGATTTTGGACATAATGAATATTCTATGACCTTCATGTATATGACTTCTTGGCTTCTGTTAATTTGTCAGTGTTGTCAGAATACAGCAAGAGGATGGGTTCAAGGGACTCAAGCCTCTTCAAAGGGAAACTGAAGGTATAGTCAGACCTTGAAATGAAACATTTTGAAGCTGTTACTAGGCTGAGACAGATGTACACGAAAAGATCTCCAGGAAATATTAAGTAAAAAGGATCAAGATGCAGAGAACAGCATGTATTCGATGATTCCCTTTTTACACACACACATATTTATGCTTGTGGACACACAGACTAATTTTGGGAAAACGATGCTTATTATATGCTAACAGTGTTGGCCTATCAGGAAGAAATCTTAGGAGGAAAATTCGTACTTTTATTCAAAACTCTTTAATAGTCGGATTTTTTAAACCTTATGCATATATACTTTATTTTCATGAAGATAACTAAAATGCCAATCGATACCATGCCACCATTAAAATAGATGGCTTTGAAGAAGAATGGAATTATCTATCACGTTATACAAAGGGGAAAATGAATTATGACCATATTTATGTGAAACTAACAAAGAGTTATCTGTTGGTTATAAGATTGGGAGTGAGATTTGGAGTGACTGCTGTGTCTTCTTTACAGTTTTTTCTGAAGTTTACAATTTTTCTACAGTTATCTTTCTATTACTTTTAAAATGAAAAAAATATCACCAAGAAAGAAAAAAGAGGAGAAAATGGCATTCCTTTACCGATTCTCTAGGGCACAGAAGATATTCCGCCCGAGTGTAGCTTTTCTGGAACAGGATTGTAAGCATCTGGGCATTACATTTGCAGATGGACTTCGTACAAAGCATATGGTAGATTTTCTCAAAGAAAATTGCTGCTGCAGAAGCACCAGTTGCTATTTTAAACCTTGGCAGACTACTTCCTTCTTATGCTTGACTTTTCTCTCTCCAATATGTGATTTCGACATCTGCTTAGCTATTTCTTAAGGAGTTCCCCCCACTATTGAAATTATTATTTTTTCTTTATAAGGATTGTAAATTGTAGAATGTGAAATTGTGATAGCTTGGAGGGGTGGGGGTGAGAGGGATAACGTTTCACTTGTCCTTTAGGCCTATTTATTTTTTCTTTCTGTTCCCTAAGTTGCGACATCTTAAAACAAGGGCTAAGGAAACAGAACAGAACAGAACGGAACAGAACAGAACATTATAAGCCACTATGAAGATATTCACAGAACCAACGGCACTGGAGCCAAGCAAGCATAGTACCATTGCAGAAAGGCAAGCAACTTCATTTTCCATTTAGTAGAGGTGATAGCTCTAAAAATCACAAGTACTTTTCCTGGAAAGTCAATGCCTTTATAAAGGTCAACACAGAACTTACCAGCTTTATTGCATGTTTTCTGTCCTTTTCTTAGGTATGTAAAAGGAGCAGAATAGAAGGCTTTTTGTGTTTTCATTTTTAATGTCTTTTCTGTAATATGACGAGGTAGGACAATTACTTTGCTTCCGACTCAGTACATTATTTTCATCGCATGTAGGTGCATTTTTAACAACAGACATTCCTTCAGCGGCTCAAATGAAGAATGGCATAGGTGTGCAGCGGCCATGAGACAGACAGGAGAGAATGACAAACATTCACCCAAGAGAAGTAGCGGCAGATGTCGGACGTGTTGCAGAAATGTCTGCACAACAGATGACCGGCCTCTGAAATGTAGGGCTTTTGGCTGCAAGTTTTAAGAGACACTACCTTTCCCAAGGAAGAAAGCAGCCTCCTTCAATTTCCCATCCTGCTCTGGGGACAAAAATCTGGAACTCTGCTGAGGCTTATGGTGTCTCCAGGGGATATTTTACAAAACATTAGCGACACTAATGGCTTTCATTATTTAATGATTTCTAACAGCCTGCATCTGAATGAAAACTAGAGCAAAGTTTACAAAGTTGTAAGTATTAACAACTCACACTTTAAATAATGGGCCTGACCTCAGGCATTTGCATATTCCCTTTGGCCTTTGCTGCGAAAGACATTTGATAATTAAAAGACAGGGACTCAAAAATTTAAGCTTCTCTCATAAGGTGTATTGTTTTGAACAATCTGCTATTCTGGACCTTAACTTTCCGTATCTGCAAAATAAGTGATGGGTCAGATAAATTTTGATGTCCCACCTGACCTTAGTATTCAATTGCAAAGGCTTTTTTTTTTTTTTTCTGCTCTGTAGAGCACTTCGCACCCTCTATTAAAAGAAGAGCATAGGGATTTATAAAGTTATGACAGGGCTTCCCTGGTGGCGCAGTGGTTGAGAGTCCACCTGCCGATGCAGGGGTACACGGGTTCGTGCCCCGGTCCGGGAAGATCCCACATGCCGCGGAGCGGCTGGGCCCGTGAGCCATGGCCGCTGAGCCTGCACGTCCGCGTCCAGAGCCTGTGCTCCGCAACGGGAGAGGCCACAACAGTGAGAGGCCCGCATACCCCCAAAACAACAAAACAAAACAAAACAAACCAAAAAAGTTGTGACAACAACTCTCTGCCTCTAGGTAAGTAAATATTTGTCTTCACAAACCTTTGTAAAGGGGGAAGGAGTTAGCATATTTCAACCCTCCGGCCAAATCCAGCCAGTTATCTGAACACAGAGCCCTTTGGTTGGCTTATAGTCTATGGTTGCCTTCAGGTCACCCTGGCATCATTTGCAGCAACACCACCTGGCATGCAAAGCCTAAAATATTCACTAGGTAGCCTTTTCCAGAAAGAGTCAGCCAACCCCTGGCCTAGAAGATCTCTGAGCTGCTAAGGACCTTCTTGGGCCCTGGGAGCAGTGGGGACCTAGGTAGGTGCCTAGGTGCAGGAAATGTACACACGTAGCCAAAGGCCCATGTCCCTCTTGGGCACTCCTCATCCTGTTCACTTCTCACCGGTGGAGCCCCAAATCCCCAAACGGAGCAAAACCCAACATCCAGATTCTTCAGGTTAAAAGACAAGCTTTCATGAGAAACATAGCTGTTCGATGCCAAATGGTTGTTTTCTTTGTTTCAAAAAACATGCTGTAAATTCTCCTTCCTTTGGACATTTTAACTAGTCTCTGACCAGCACTCAAACTGTTTGGTTGGTCACCGACGTTTTAGAGGATCTGATTAAAGCTGTGGATCCTCCCCAGGAAAATGGGCTTGTGAAATTCACACAACATTTTACACCCAATTTTCTGCGAGGTGAATGGTTCATCTTAGTCTAAGACCTCAGAACACATGGCCACAACAGCATCTCAATGTGATCATTTGTATAATATTCTAAAGGTCAATATTATTATATAGGCTTGAAGGCTGATGTGATATAGCAGAAAGAATATCAGATGAGGAGCCCAAAGAACACTTTTATGCATTGTCTCTGCTACTAAGGAGACAGGACAGGCCACTGAGATGCTCTTTGCTTTGGGTTCCTGGTTTAGTAAACAGTGAAAACAATAGTGGCCCTGTCTACTCCACAGTCTGTGATAAGAATCCAATGAAGTAATTGTAAGAACATTTTATAAACCACACAACTCTTCCTATTTGAGTGGTGAGGGCTGTTGACCACCCATTTCACAGGAGGGGACAAAGAATCACAGACACCCTGTGTTCACAGCGTGATCCTCGGACAAGCACCTGAAAGCTGGCGAGAAATGCAGATTCTCAGGCCCTCTTTAGACAGAGTGAGTCAGATTCTGCGTTTTGACAGGATGGCCAGGTGATCTCTGCACATGTTCAAATTTGGGGAATGTTGCCAGCAAGAGATCTCTCTGCAAAGTACACACCACTTCATAAGGCTGATCTCCTTCAGGTAAGGAAACAAGCTCACAGATTTCACAGGACATGCTGAGATTTTGCACACATCAAGTTGCAAAAGAGACAGGAGATGTTAGATTTTAGAAACGTTTCCAAAATAATTCTGAATCACTTTGCTGTACACCTGAAAATAGCACAACATAATTAATCAGCTATACTTCAAAATAAAATAAAAATTAAACACATAATAATTCTGTGCTCATGGAGCTCACTGCCTAGCGAAAGAGACATATCACACAACAAGCACAACATCCTGTGGGAAGCTTAGAAACAGCTTGAAGATGCTGAAATCCACAAAGAGTTGCCATCTATTATTATGAGGTCATGGAACCACTGTCAGGGCAAGCTGTAGATTTCTAGATCTTCTTTTTATCTGCAAAACTGTCATATGGGAAGTGGCATATCTATTTCTCTGTAATCCCTCATGGAGATGGAGTAAAAGCAGGAGGAAAATCATGTAGGCTTTACAGACTACTCCTCCACCACATGCAAGAAGATGTGAAGAGAGGAAGACATGGGTGGGGGTTAGACCATGGGGAGCTTTTGGACATTCCTGAGGGTTTCTGGTTTCTGGGTTCTGAGCCATCTATCCTCTTGAGAGCTGGCGGTGCCACACTACCACTCAGAGGACGGAAAACAGAGAGCAGACTGAGAGGTTTCAGCTCAAGTGTAAAGGAAAGACGACTTCTAGGCTGTCCAGCTCAGACCACCAAGCGGAGGGAGCAAACTGGCTTCAGAGCAGAAGGCTCACAAGTCGGGTGAAAGCATTTTCCTTATCTTTTATGAACCCTGAGAACGGTAGATGGGAATGGAGGGGAGAATGACCCAAGTTGAATGATAACATTTAAAGAAAAAGAATCTTTGAAGCAGCTGTTGCAGCTCACTTTGGGCACATAACAGAAAAGGCAAAAGGTCTGGAATCAAAGAAGCCTGGACTTGAGTCTCAGTTCCGCCCCTTACCACTACTGTGTGATCTCATGTAGCACCGGCAACCTCTCTGAGCTTTTCTGAAGACTGTGAATTCATGTCACATATCACATAATGTTATTATGACAACTACATGAAATAATGGTTATACAGTGTTGGCAAACTGTAAGTGCCCATCATATATCCACTCCCTCCTCTTCCTTTTTCACTAAGGCTCAGTTCGTTGGTCCGGTATCCAGTGTGTGTTGAGTATTGGATCCAACAATTCCTTTAGGACCCTTCATTAAAACAAAATGAAAACGTGTAAAATACATCAAGAATCGAACGCTTAAGTTGGGGTGTTCCAGCCCTGTTTGTCCTCAGCTCACTCTCCAGGTTGGGTTTTTTAACCACTGTATTAGCCTGCTCTAAGAACACCCAGTGTGAATGGAAAAGCCATCAAAGTCTTTCACGTAATTATGTCCACAGTTGCTGTAGGCCTCAGGGGCCTCATTGGCCCTCTTATAAAAGAGGAGCCTGGAAAATCTGTGCCTCCCTAAATTACAGCAGTGGCAGGCTGTGGCCTCACCCTGGTGACAGATGGTTTTATGGGTGGCCTCTGCCAGATACCTGGCTGAGGGCGGAGCATGTGGTCATTAGCGTCTGTTCTACTTTGGTGGAGAAGTGGCTGTGTCACAAGGAAAGCTGGGGCTGAAGATAATTGACAGTGAGGGAGACAGTGCCCTCTTTTTTCAATTTAATTTATTTGTTTTTATTTTTTGGCTGCGTTGGGTCTTCGTTGCTGCGTGTGGGCTTTCTCTAGTTGTGGCAAGCGGGGGCTACTCTTCGTTGCTTCTCACTGCGGTGGCTTCTCTTGTCGTGGAGCACAGGCTCCGGATGCTCAGGCTCAGTGGCCATGACTCACGAGCCCAGCCGCTCCGCGGCATGTGGGATCTTCCCGGACCAGGGCTAGAACCTATGTCCCCTGCCTTGGCAGGTGGATTCTCAATCACTGCGCCACCAGGGAAGCCCCCCAATGCCCTCTTGATGTCACCCAGGAAAAAACAAAAAACAAGCTGAAAGAAATTAAAAAAAAAATTCTTTCCCTTGGTTCTCCTGAAACAGGAAAGATAAACCCAAATAATTTCATTATTTCTGTGAAAGAGAAAAGTCATGATGTCTCCTAGGGAGGGAAAAATAAAGCAGAGAACACGACATCCACAGGTGCTAACATTCAGTGAATCGGGGGAAAAATTTTTGACACTGGCTACTGGGCAAACGTATTTAAAACAACCACAACACAAAAAACGTTTCGCCATCTTTCACTTATTTAAATTATAGGCACTCAGATCTGGTGAAGGGACAACCATCAGACAGCAAGCCAAAGGAAAGCCATGCTCAGTGGCAAAGAGAACATAGCTTTTTAACAAAAACTAAAGACTATGATTATTAATATTTAAGACCTGGAATGCAAAAGCTGGTAGTTAGCTACAGAGACCAGTAGAAGTATTTAAGACACATATTTGAAAGGTCTAGGAGTCTATGGTCATCTGCTCAAATAGAAGTTGATTTAGAACAATAGCGTCGTAGCAAAGCCCAGACAGCACTTTCTTTCTCCTCTTGGCATCTGGATGCAAAGAGTGCGACCAGCAGCGTAGTTGTTGTTTTTAAATCAAGTCATGGCAGATTTCCCTAGTCCTCCTGAGCTTTCACAGAGTCAGAGTGTCCTAGAGAACTTGGCTCCTACCTGTCTTGCTTTTCTGTTGCTGGTGACGAAGGACCACAAGCTAAGTAGCTTAAAAAACAACACAAAGTCATTATCTCGGAGTTACATGGACAGGACCCCAGGAACAGGTTAGCTGGTTCCTCAGCTCAAGGCCTCCCTAGGCTGAAATCAACACATTGCCCGGGCTCAGGATCCTCTTCCAAGCCCACTGGTTGTGCGCAGAATTCACTTCTTAGTCTGTACAATGAGGTCCCCATTTTGTTGCTTGGTCTAGATCAGGGACCACTCTCAGCTCCTCCGGGCCATCTTCAGGTCCCTGCCACCTGGCCTCCTCCCCTCCCTACATGGCCAGCAGGACAGCATCTGCTACAGCATCTTGAATTTTAGAATGGCTCACCTGATTAGGACGGGCCCACCTAGGATAATCTCCCTTTGGTGAACTCAAAATTAAGTAATTAGGGACTTTAATCACGACTGTAAAATTCTTTACCTTTGCCACATAATGTAACCTAATCATGGGTGTTACCTCACCATATTCACAGGTTCTGTTACTGATGTAGGAGACAGATAGGCCTTGGGTTAAGCTGCAGCCAGTTTCATGCTGACCCTTTGAAATGAACTACCATTGGACATGATGCACCCTGACTGGATGAAATGCAAGGCAACCCACTGCAGCCTCCTCATTTTTGTGGTCGAGAGGATTTCCCAGTCCGACACTTGCACAGAAGGGGTCTCAAGTCATCCTCTAGTAACCTTGGCCACATTGTAATATCATTGTAATACCGTTAGCATTGTGGTTTTGACCCCCTCCCCCTGTTGTGGGTTTCACTTAGGTGCTCACAGGAAAGATTCAAAACAGAGCCTGGGGCTTCCCTGGTGGCGCAGTGGTTGAGAGTCCGCCTGCCGATGCAGGGGACGCGGGTTCGTGCCCCGGTCCGGGAAGATCCCACATGACGCGGAGCGGCTGGGCCCGTGAGCCATGGCCGCTGAGCCTGCGCGTCCGGAGCCTGTGCTCCGCAACGGGAGAGGCCACAACAGTGAGAGGCCCGCGTACAGCAAAAATAAAATAAAATAAAATAAACAGCCTGGGAAATAAGGAATTGCAGACGACATGATCATAGGGAAGGGAAAAAGGGAGTCACCCTTATCTAAACCCCAGAAGATTAACCCCATATTAACAACCTAAGCTACCCCTATAAGGTGCAACTCACTCTACGAGTTCACCCATGTGCTCTCCCACAAGTACTGTGCTTCTAATAAATGCTGTGCCTGCTTTACAATCTTGGTCTCTTTCTCAAATTCTTTCTTCAAAGAAGACAAAGACCAAGGTCCTTTCGCTCCCTGAAAACATTACCATTCAAGGGGAGGGGATCCTACAAGGCATGCACACCAAAGGGTGGGGACCTTGGGGGCTCTCTTTGAATTCTGTGTGACACACTATTTTTTTGTTTATTTAGTAAAATTTGCATAACACAAAATTAACCATTTCAAAGTATACAATTCAGTGGAATTTAGCACATCCACAACGTTGTGCAACAATCACCTCTATCCAGTTCCGAAGTATTCTCATCACCCCAAAGGGAAACTCCACACCCCTTAAGCGGTCACTCCCCATTACCCACTCCCCTTGGTCCCTGGCAGCCACTCATCTGCTTTCTGTCTCCAAGGATTTAGTTCTTCTGGATATCTTGTATAAATGGGATCATATGATACGTGATCTTTTGTGTCTGGCTTCTAACAGTTGATGGCTATTTGTATTGTTTTCACTAAAAACACAAATTGCTATGAATATTCTTGTACAAGTTGTTTGAACATCTTAATAACTCTTTTGAGTCTTACCTAGGAGTGGAATTTCTGGATCGCACAGTAACTGTTAAATTATTTTCCACAGTGGCTATACCATTTTACATCCCTACCAGCAATATATGAGTGCTCCAATTTCACAATAACCTAACCAACACTTGTTATTTCAGATTTTTTTAAAAAATTAGTAGTAGTAGTATACCATTCTAGGGGGTGTAAAATGGCATTTCACTGTGGTTTTGATTTGCATTTCCCTAATATTAGTGATATAGATATCTTTTCATGTACTTTGTAGCCATTTTTATATCTTCTTTAGGGAAATGTCTAAAAAATAAGTCCACTGGCCATTTTTCATTTGAGTTGTTTGTCTTTTTGAGTTCTAAGAGTTATTTATATATTCTGGACACTAGATCCTTATCAGATATATGATTTGCAGACATTTTCTCAATGTGCACATTGATCCTGTATCCTACAAATTTGTGTAATTCATTTATTAACTCTGTTTGTTTGCTTTGTAGATTCTTTTGGATTCTTTACAATTTTCTATAAATAAGATCATGTCACCTGCAAATAAAGATAGTTTTACTTCTGCATTTCCAATTTGTATGCCTTTTATTTCTTTTTCTTGCCTTATTGCTTTCTAGAACCTCCAATATTAGCCTCCTTGTCTTATACCTGATATAGGAGGACAGCTTTTTCTTTCACCACTGAGTATACTATTAACTGTGGGTTTTTCATAAATGCCCTTTACCATATTGAGGAAGTTGGAGTCTGTCTTTAGTTTGAGTGTTTTGTTTTTGTTTTTAATCATGAAATGGTATTGGATTTTGCCAAATGATTTTTCTGCATCAGTGGAGATGATCTTGTGTTTTTTCCCTCTCATTCGATTAATGTGCTGTATTCCACTGACTGATTTCATATGTTGAATTACCCTTGCATTGTTGGAATAAATCCCATGTGATCCTGATGTGTAGTACTCTTGGATTCAGCTTGCTAGCATTTTCTTGATGATTTTTGAATCAATGTTAAAAATGGTTATTGGTCTATAGTTTTCTTCTGATGTCTTTATCCAGTTTTGGTATCAGGGTCATACTGGTCTCCTAGAGTGAGTTAGGAAGTGTTTCCCCTCCTCGATTTCCTGAAGACTTTTAGTGTTAATTCATTTTTAAATGTTTGGTACAATTCACTAGCGAAACCATCTGGTTCTGTACTATTTTTGTTGAGAGCTTTTTCAAAAGTTACCAATTCACTCTTTTTACCTTTTTATTTATCTATTTTTAATTATAAACTTCTAGTTTATGTGGTTGGAACTTAACTGAGGCACTGTTTCCTTTCTCTCTTTGGTCAAAACACTTGCATTACGAATCTATTGTGGCAAAGCCATCACTTTATTTAACAGGAAGGCCACATTGGAATGAAATGGGATCTAGCAGTTCATGCAGCTGCTGTGGCTTGGAGAGGGAGAACAGATAATTTGCCAGCTCAGAATTGGGAGCTACAGAAAACTGTTACTATTATTATCTTAGAGGTATTGAAGCTTGAGTGATTTAGAAGATAAATTAACTGTAAGGAGTTAATCTCTGTCTCATAAACACTAAAAGGAAAACAAACAATCAAGAAAACGTACCTCTCTCCATAAAAGGGAAGGAAAATAATTTCTAACCTTTGTGAGAGACTGGATAGCTTTCTCAAACTAGGGCACACACTAGGCAGTCACAGGCTACAGAAATGTCTAATCGATACATTTCCTTAAAAACAAAGAAGTGAATAAAAATCTAATTTATGGCTTATAAAAATGATGCCTATTATCTAATACAGATTGCAGTTCCAATATTGCCCAGGAGTTTATACTTATAAAGGAGTCAGCATATATTAAATATTTTTTTTCCAAGAAGAGCAGAGAGTAAGAAAGACTTTGAGCTTCCATCATGGAAATGGACTCATTTCTTTGACAAATCCAATCATCATTTCTACAGGGAAATGGACTCCCTCCTTTGGAAGGGACCTTCCATTATTGTTTCCAAAACAATTTGTTGTTTTCTTTGCCTAAGACCCCTGAAGCAAAGCGTTCTGAGCCCTTTCAAAAGCACAGAGTCAAAGCAACATTTATACAATAGATAACTTCAAATAAAATAATACAAAACATTTGAACCAGCATCTTGTCTTGCAGAAAAATAACTTTATTTGCAGAGAGTGGAGCCATTCTGGTGGATAAAGTGTAGAAGGTACAACCTAAACTACACGTCCATGGGTGACAGCAGGGCAGTTCACACAGACCACCTGCATCAGACGATGATTTTCCTACTCTGGGGGTAGAAACATACTCAATAAGAACATTGTCCTAGCAGTGCCATCCTGCCATCTGTGTGAACCCCAGGCAAGTCACTTAATCTCTGAGTCTTCCTTTCCTTCCCTCTAATATTAGGATAAAAATGCTCACATGCCCATTGTACAGGTGAATAACATAATGTTCATGAAATGCTCTGAAAGCCCCAGACATAAGCAAAGTTTCCAAGGATTTGTATGCAAGTGATCGATTGAGAAGTGTTCCCCTAAGAAACAAGGAAGGGAGTCAGGGAAGCTGTACAGGGAAGAAGGGGAATTTAGGCAATGTTGATTCTGTTGGGAGCTTTGGAGTTTTGATTATGTCAGGGTTCCTTTCACCTCAAGGCAAGATGGCGGTAGGTCCTTGCTAAGGTCCCCACTATTGGCCATAAACCTCCAGCTTTCTGTGAGCAAAATAGCTCTAGGCATCTAAGACCAAAGAGAGTCACAGATACACGTGGCATCTTAGAAGCAAACTATCATCAAAAAATCTACAAACAATAAATGCTGGAAAGGCTGTGGAGAAAAGGGATCCCTCCTACGCTGGTGGTGTGAATGTAAATTGGTACAACCACTATGGAGAACAGTATGGAGGTTCCTTAAAAAAACTAAAAGTGGAGTTACCATATGATCCAGCAATCCCACTCCTGGGCATGTATCTGGAGAAAACCATAACTCAGAAAGATACACACACCCCAATGTTCATTGCAGCACTATTTACAATAGCCAAGATATGGAAGCAACCTAAATGTCCACTGACAGATGAATGGATAAAGAAGATACAGTATATATACATGATGGAATATTAGCCATAAAAAGAATGAAATAATGACACCTGCAGAAACACAAATGGACCTAGAGATTATCATCCTAAGTGAAGTAAGTCAGAGAAAGACAATATCATAGGATACTCCGTATATGTGGAATCAAAAAAAATGATACAAACGAACCTATTTACAAAACAGAAATAGAGTCACAGATGTAGAAAACAAACTTATGGTTACCAAGGGGGCAAGGGGTGGAAGGGATAAATTGGGAGACTGAGATTGACATATATACACTACTATATACAAAATAAACAACAAGGACCTACTGTAGAGCACAGGGAACTCTACTCAATATTCTGTAATGACCTATATGGGATAAGAATCTAAGAAAGAGGGGATATATGTATATGTGTAATTGATTCACTTTGCTGTACAGCAGAAACTAACACAACATTGTAAATCAACTATACTCCAATAAAAATTAATTTTAAAAAAAAAGCAAAAAAGAAAAAAAAAGCAAACCATCCAATGTGAGGGTAGGAGGATGGGTGCTCCAAATAGTAAAACTGATCTGCTAAGAGTGTCCCTGTAACCATCTTCCTTAACATTTCATTTCATTCCCAGACTTTCATTTTTAACAGTCTTCTAGAAAATTATCTAGACAGCATTTTTTTTTCTCTGTAGATACAGTCACTGCTATTTAAAATCAATATGCTTTAATAACTGTGCAAACCAGTTATGGCTCCAGAACTCAGCATAAAGCTTAAATATTCCATAACAAAATAGCCTTTCAAAAGGTTTCCGTTTTCAGCTTAATTTTACAATAAGGAAAATCTATTTTTCTTTAGAACCATTTATCCCGAGTGTTGGAAGGCAAGCAAGTGGATGGGAAAAATGCTTTAACAGGTCCCTGTGGGATAATCAATCGTCACTCATTTTGGAACTGCACTCAGCATCTGTGGCACTGTCATATGAGAATGAAAAATTCAGTATTCTTCAACCTCGATACGAATATTGTCAAATTCTGTAGAATTTCATTTCAGGTTTAGACAATGAAGGAGATTTTGCTAGAAGTATCTCAACTCATCAGAAACCAAACTTAAGGAATTTTATAAAGGTGTAAATTATTTCAGTTGAAAACCTAGCACCGTCACAGGGCAAATGAAACCTTCTGCACAATTTTACCCACAGTGAAATGACTTGGATACAATTATGACTAAATTAAAATGTTTGACGTGACGCCTTTAGTAAACGGAATGAGATTTTTTATACCACATGCCTATTGTGCCCTATTATTGTCCTCCGTGAATCTTGTATTTGTTTTCTTACATGAGGAAATGGAACTGCCATCTCAATTTGCAAAGGCTAAATAGGTCTCTATTTGCAAGTTGTAATTAAAATGAACACACATGTGGTGTGTGTTAATCAGGTGTTAATCAGGAATTAATCAGGTGAAAAATTAAGTAAATCTATCATAAGGAAGTACTTAAATTTCTCCAGGGTGTGCAGAATGTCTATGAAACAGAGATGATTCACAAGTAGAGGGAGTGACAATTCTTTTCCATGCATCAAGCCTCGCCCAGCATGTGAAAAGCGCACATGTACAATCAGGAGACAAGAGTTTAAATCCCTCCTTCCCCTTCTGAGCTGTTCGTTCCTGTACAATTCATTTTACTCTCTCGTCTTCAGATTCTGCCTCACTTGCTTAATTTAAACTGTTTTTAATTTTTATTTACATCATTTACTTAATTTTACAGATGAGGAAACTGAGGATCAGAGATGTTGAGTAGTTTGTCCAAGATCGTAAATGAGGAGGTGGGTCTCAGTTCAAAGAGATTCTATGTGTATTGTTTCCACTGTCTTACCCTAGTTACTTCTATCACTTGATAATTAAAAAGAATGTGGCTCAGAAAATCACTCTTAAGGATGAAAATTTAATAATTATCATAATTTCTTCTTTGAGAAATTAAAGTTCAAAACACAACAAGAGTCTCTAGGAGGGTCCAGATAGAGCGATGCCATTCACTATGGTAGCCACCAGTCACATGTGGCTATTTCAATGTAAAAAAATTCACATTAAAAAACAAATGACAAATTCCTCACTTGCAAGGATCACCTTCCAAGTGCTCAAGAGACACGTATGGCTCCTAGCTACCACACTGGAGAGCAGGAATAAAGAACATTTTCATCATCACAGAAATTTCCATTGGGTATTGCTGGCTAGAGTCTAGATCCAAGGCTTCCAACATTGTATTTTATAGTCACTAGCGTTTTATCTGTGTGTGTGTTTTGGGGTCCTACTCCTAGGCATGGTATTTTAGCTTACTTTTGTAACCATACATGACAGTGCTCATCTTTAAGTATTTTGTCAGGTATATGGCAACACAGAAATCACATTGCAAAATAACAAATAAATCAAGGGGTTTGGAAACAGACATTTTCTCTCATTATTTGAGTAGCCTGGAAGACTGCTGCTAATACTCAAACTCTACGCAAGATGCAGCTTACAGTCTTCGATAGACAGACAGAAGTCAAGAAATAATACACCTGATATTAAGACACTCAATAATTACTAAGCTTTCCCATCTTTTATTTGTTTTTGTTTTTGTTTTTTGGTTTTTTTTTTTTTTTTTTTTTTTTTGCGGTACGCGGGTCTCTCACTGTTGTGGCCTCTCCCGCTGCGGAGCACAGGCTCCGGACGTGCAGGCTCAGCGGCCATGGCTCACGGGCTCAGCCGCTCCGTGGCATGTGGGATCTTCCCGGACCGGGGCACGAACCCGCGTCCCCTGCATCGGCAGGCGGACTCTCAACCACTGCGCCACCAGGGTTTATTTCTTATACAAAGGGGAAAATGTGTAGCCAAAGCAAGTGCCACTTCGGACAGAAGCAAAAATTTGATTCCTATTGACCCTGGGAGGTAGAGTAGAAAGACCACTCTGGTGCTCACGAGGGTGGCTCATGTCTCTAAGTGGGTTTAAACTCGCAAGCTGTTCAGAGGGGGACTAATCACTAGTCTTTTGCTCCTTGAACCCTCTCCTCCAATTTACATGAATTATGTGGGAAAGCAGTACCAGATGCAGATAACAGAAGAGCTGGTAGTCTGTTGAGTGGTGTTGAAAAATTAGATGATTATCTAAATTAGATTAATTCCAATTAGATATGTGTGTGTGTGTGCGAGTGTGTGTGCCCCTGCACACGTGCGTGCTCACAAGAGGGAGAGAAAGGCGAGATCATGTGCTTGTATAAGTGACATGTAATTTTATTGCCAGTTTGGTGTAAATGTGGGTGTTTATGTATGGAATCGGTCACTGGCAGTTTTCTCGGTGTGGACTCCGATATAAACCAGGCTCTGAAAGTTAGTACTGCTGATTCTCCATGTTTCATGGTTATAGGTATGCAATCCACAAGTTCATAGTGTCTGTTCAATCCAAGTCAAACAGCTGACTTGTGATTAGGAGAGATAACAAAAGAGCACCCTAAGATTCAGAGATTTGTCTCTGCCCATGTGACCTAGACCCATGGCTCCCCTGGAGACCAATGCCGTCATTTATACAATGAATAAGCTGAGCGATCTTGGACCATCCCACCTCTGACGTGTGGATTCCCCTCTGTCACAACTTTCCTCGGAGTTGCCAGGAGTATGGTAGTGCTGACAAGACTGGATTTCTCTTAATTCTCTCCCATCTATCAAATGGAGATGCTGATGAGCAGTGAAATGGCCCATCGTGCAGATGTGGGGAAAGAACGGGCAGCTGGCTCGGAGCACAGGATTTCATAAAAGATGAAAGATTTTCCCCTGGATAATTAGCATGTAGCTGAAATGCCTACTGTGTGTTGCTATTATTTACCTCCATAGACCGCAAGATGGGAATCTGGGAGAGGTCACTTTCAATACATTTTGGAAACCATAAAATATAATGCCTGTAAGTCCATAGCAGTGAATAAAGTCTTGCATATACCTTTGTTCGTATTTGCCAGGTGAAAGTGATGTGTGTATTTGCTGAACAGCAAAGCTTGCTTATATGTCTGGTACTCAAGGAGGGCTTGCCTTCCGTCCTTCCTTTCTTCTTCCCTTCTGTTCCCTCCCTCCTTCCTTTTTTTCTTTTGTTTGTTAACACCTGTCTAGGCTCCTTTTGCATTTAGTACCTGAAAAGAGACTGCTATGACACAGGTGCCAGTAACACTCTTGCTGATAAGGATCCAACACTGTTTCATCAGGAATGTTACTCACTTCCTTTCTAAAGCAAGATGAGGCTCACCAGCAACCTGCTCCAAGAATTCCAATTTACCAAAATGTGCTTCCTCCATTAAATATAATAGGACCACTTTACACTAGTTAATTAGGACTGGAAGAAATGACACAGATTAGGAGTTGTTTTATGGTTGATTGAGGTCATA
Organism: Delphinus delphis; assembly: GCF_949987515.2. NCBI lineage: Eukaryota > Metazoa > Chordata > Mammalia > Artiodactyla > Delphinidae > Delphinus > Delphinus delphis. The sequence goes on from NC_082686.1 coordinate 138,947,711, forward strand.
ATAAAAGTACACATGAAGCTAGTGCTATTTTTATAGGAGAATAGAACCAAATGTCATTCCAGAATTTCCTCCTCTAAACCACATATGCTTAATTTTTTTTTCTTTTTTTTTTTTTTACGCGGGCCTCTCACCGTTGTGGCCTCTCCCGTTGCGGAGCACAGGCTCCGGACGCGCAGCCTCAGCGGCCATGGCTCACGGGCCCAGCCGCTCCACGGAATGTGGGATCTTCCCGGACCGGGGCACGAACCCATGTCCCCTGCATCGGCAGGCAGACTCTCAACCACTGCGCCACCAGGGAAGCCCGACATATGCTTAATTTTTTATAGATTTTGTTGTCAGTGCAAAAATCTGTGTCATTTCACAGTAATGAAATTTAATTTTCAAATCGACTCATAAAAATTTGTGTTTTTGTCTCCCTCTATTAATGGCCTCCCAACCTTCCTAGTCAGAAAACTTACCTGAGGCTTGTTAGAAATACAAACCCTGGAATTTCCCCTTGATCTGAAATAATACTCTCAAGGAGAGAAACCTTACAATCTGCATGTGCAGAGCATCAGCAGTAAGTTTCACAGTAAAAGCCAAGCTCGGAAACCATTCATTTACCTCGAGAATGGAAATTTCATTGCCTGTGTGTGATTTTTCCGAAATCAACGCCAACTTCCCTCCTATTTTCCTGATGTGAATCTAGCCCATTTCATAGTCCACACTAATGTGGAAAGCCAGAAGAAAGAATGAGGCAATAAAGGATTTAGAATAGTACGGTGCAATAAAAATATAATGCCAGTCACACGTGTAATTTTCAACTTTGTATAAGTCACATTTTAAAAAGTAAAGATAGTTGAAATTAACTTTAATAGTATAGTTTATACAACTCAATATACCCAAAGGATTATCATTTTCATATGTAAATAATAGAAAAATTATTGAAATACTTTGCATTCCTTTTTCAAACAAAGTCTTACAAGCCTGATTTACACCTGGTGCCTATCTGTGTTTGGACGTGCCACTTTTTTAAGTGTTTGATCACTGTGTTCAGGGCAATTTAGAATTTATTGGTTTATAGCATGATGAAAGTAAACAGTAACTGAATTTGCCCCAACCATTTACCTTGAAATAATTACAACAATTTATGGGCAGTCTAATGATGATTTGACTTGCCAAGATTAAAAATAAAAAGAAAAGCAGGAACAGGTAACAAAAATCACATGGCCTGGCTTTAGAGTTTCTTGTAGATAGTATTTCATTTTCATCACTTAAAAATTGATATCGAATTAATAAATACAATAGGGAATATATTCTCATACTTATTAGTAGGTGTTAGGTATTAATTCTTACCATGCCAATAACACATTATATTTTTAAAATATTTAGATAATTGTTTAGTATTAGTGGAATGGAATCAAGGAGAAAATGTTCCTTAGAATACTTCAGTTTCTTTTTTCTGCTATATTTTTAATAAAATAAGCCCTGTTTATATTTTTTCTTCAGCTTTTCAGAATGCCAACATCTGTGTTTCAGTGTCATCTCAATTTTTGACAAGGTCCCGCTTCTGAGGAAGGTTTGAGGAAAGTCTTTGAGATGCTCTCACAGTTCTTACAAAAGCTATTTACTCAATCCTCATATGTGATCCTGAAAATAAGGCCCAGGTGAACTTCCCATAGTTAGTTTATAAAAATAAAGAAAGAATACAGACTAAGTCGAACATCAGTACCTGGATTCCAAAGTCAATCCACACTTCCTTGGTAATATGTGGACACAAATTTGCTCCCTGAGTTAAGCTAAACCTTAATAAACACTATATGGTCACAGTTACCTTGTCTCTTACCCTACATTCAAAATCTGCATTATTCTGAGGATCTAAACTAAACTTACAGAAGAAAATGATTTCTTAGACATTTGTGTATGCCAAAAATCCAAATCTTATTGTAAGTCGAAACTTATGTATGGCCAAGTGTGTTTCAACAGAGAATAGCTCAGCATAGATTTTATTTTTACCCTCCTTCCCTGATACTACAATGAAATGAACAAGGGATAGGATGCCAGGGAGGACTTTCAAGATGGCAGAGGAGTAAGACGTGGAGACCACCTTCCTCCCCACAAATACATCGAAACTACATCTACATGTGGAACAACTCCTACAGAACAGCTACTGAACGCTGGCAGAAGACCTCAGACTTCGCAAAAGCAAGAAAATCCCCAAGTACCTGAGTAGGGCAAAAGAAAAAAGAAAGAATAGAGACAAAAGAATAGGGACAGGACCTTCCCCTCTGGGAGAGAGCTGTGAAGGAGGAAAAGTTTCCACACACTAGGAAGCCCCTTCACTGGTGGGGATGGGGGGTGATGGAGGTGGGGAGCTTGGGAGCCACGGAGGACAGCGCAGCAACAGAGGTGCAGAGGGCAAAGCGGACAGAATCCCACACAGAGGATCGGTGCCGACCAGCACTCACCAGCCCGAGAAGCTTGTCTGCTCACCCGCTGGGGCGGGTGGGGGCTGGGAGCTGAGGCTCTGCCTTCAGAGGTCAGACCCCAGGGAGAGGACTGGGGTTGGCTGCGTGAACACAGCCTGAAGGGGGCTAGTGCACCACAGCTAGCTGGGAGGGAGTCCAGGAAAAAGTCTGGAACTGCCTAAGAGGCAAGAGACCATTGTTTCAGGGTGAGTGAGGAGAGGGGTTTCAGAGCACTGCCTAAACGAACTCCAGAGATGGGCGCAAGCCGCGGCTATCAGCGCGGACCCCAGAGACGGGCATGAAACGCTAACGCCACCACTACTGCCACCAAGAATCCTGTAAGTAAGCGCAGGTCACTACCCACACTGCCCCAGAAGGCTGTGAAGCATGCCACTGCCAGGGTCCCACGATCCAGGACAACTTCCCCGGGGGAACACACGGCGTGCCTCAGGCTGTTGCAATGTCATGCTGGCCTCTGCCACCTCAGGCTCGCCCCGCATTCCAATTATGACTACCGTACCCCTCCCTCTCCCAGGCCTGAGTCAGCAAGAGAGCCGTATTCAGCTGCTGCTTTAACCTCCTCCGATCTGCGAGGGGAACAGATTCCTGAGAGTGGCCTACATGCAAAGGAGGGGCAAAAACCAAAGATGAACCCCAGGAGCTGTGAGAACAAAGAAGAGAAAGGGAAACTTCCCCATGCAGCCTCAGGAGCCGTCGATGAAATCCCACAATCAACTTGAAAAATGCTGCACTTGAAGAATACCTGATTACACAACAAATGTTCCCAAATTGAGGCAGTGGATGTTGGGAGCAACTGTAGACTCAGGGTTTGCTTTCTGCATCTGATTGCTTTCTGGTTTTACATCTATGTTAGTTTAGTTTTTAGCGCTTGTTATCATTGGTGGATTTGTTTATTGGTTTGGTTGCTCTCTTCCTTTATTTATTTAAATTTTTAAAATTTTTATTTTTAGTTTATTTTTTTATTTTATTATTATTTTAAAATTTTTTTATTTTTTTTTTTTCCTTTTTTCTCTTTATGTGTGTATGTGTATGTTTCTCTGTGTGCTCTTGTCTCTTCAGGTTGGCTTTTACCATTTGTCCTAGAGTTCTGTCTGTTCGTTTTTTGTTGTTGTTGTTGCTGTTTGTTTTCTTTTTATTAGTGTGTATGTGTATGTTTCTTTGTGTGACTTTTGTCAGTTTAGTATTGCCATTACCATTTGCTTTGGGGTTCTATCTGTTTATTTGTTTTTTTTCTTTTTCCTTCCTTTTCTTCTGAGTCATGTGGCTGGCTGGGTCCTGGTGCTTCAGCCAGGTGTTGGGCCTGGGCCTCTGAACAGGGAGAGTCGAGTCCAGGACACTGGACCATCAGAAACCTCCTGACCTGACATAATATCAATTGGAGAGAGCTCTCCCAGAGATCTCCGTCTCAACACTGAGATCCAACCCCACCCAACAGCAAGCAAGCTCCAGGGCTGGACGCCCCATGACAAACAACTACCAAGACAGGAACGCAACCACACCCATTAGCAGAGAGGCTGCCTAAAGTCATACTAAGTTCACAGACACTCCAGAAAAACCATGGGACGTGGCCCTGCCCAGCAGAAAGAAAAGATCCAGCCCCACCCACCAGAACACGAACACCAGTCCCCTACACCAGGAAGCCTACACAAGCCACTGAACCAACCTCACCCACTGAGGGCAGACACCAAAAATAACAGGAACTATGAACATGCAGCCTGTGAAGAGGAGACCCCAAACACAGTACGTTAAACAAAATGAGAAGACAGAGAAATATGAAGCAGATGAAGGAGCAAGGTAAAAACTCACCAGACCAAACAAATGAAGAAGAAACAGGCAGTCTACCTGAAAAAGAATTCAGAGTAATAATAGTAAAGATGATCCAAAATGCTGGAAATAGAATGGAGAACATACAAGAAACGTTTAACAAGGACCTAGCAGAACTGAAGAGCAAATAAGCAATGATGAATAACACAATAAATGAAATAAAAAATACACGGGAAGGAATAAATAGCAGAATAACTGAGGCAGAAGAATGGATAAGTGAGCTGGAAAATAAAATAGTGGAAATAACTGCTGCAGAGCAGAATAAAGAAAAAAGAATGAAAAGAATTTGGGACACTCTCAGAGACTTTTGGGACAACATTAAACACACCAACATTCAAATTATAGGGGTCCCAAAGAAGAAGAGAAAAAGAAAGGGTCAGAGAAAATATTTGAAGAGATTACAGTCAAAAACTTCCCTAACATGAGAGAGGAAATAGTCACTCAAGTCCAGGAAGCACAGGAGAGTCCCATACAGGATAAATCCAAGGAAACACATGCCAAGACACATATTAATCAAACTATCAAAAATTACATAGAAAGAAAACATATTAAAAGCAGCAAAGGAAAAGCAACAAATAATACTCAAGGGAATCCCCATAAGGTTAACAGCTGATAGTTCAGCAGAAACTCTGCAAGCCAGAAGGGAGTGGCAGGACATATTTAAAGTGATGAAAGGGGAAAACATACAACCAAGATTACTTTACCCAGCAAGGATCTCCTTCAGATTTTTTCTTTTTTTTGCGTTATGCGGACATCTCACTGTTGTGGCCTCTACCGTTGCGGAGCACAGGCTCCGGACGCGCAAGCTCAATGGCCATGGCTCATGGGCCTAGCCGCTCCGCGGCATGTGGGTTCTTCCCGGACCAGGGCGCGAACCCGTGTCCCCTGCATCGGCAGGTGGACTCTCAACCACTGCGCCACCAGGGAAGCCCTCATTCAGATTTGATGGAGAAGTTAAAACCTTTAGAGACAAGCAAAAGTTAAGAGAATTCAGAACCACCAAACCAGCTTTACAACAAACGCTAAAGCAACTTCTCTAGGTAGGAAACACAAGAGAAGGAAAGGACCTACAAAAAGAAACCCAAAACAGTTAAGAAAATAGTAATAGGAATATACATATCGATAACTACCTTAAATGTAAATGGATTAAATGTTCCAACCAAAAGACAGACTGACTGAATGGATACAAAAACAAGACCTGTATATATGCTGTCTACAAAAGACCCACTTCAGACCTAGGGACACATACAGACTGAGAGTGAGGGGATGCAAAAAGATATTCCAAGGAAATGGAAATCAAAAGAAAGCTGGAGTAGCAATACTCATTCCAGAAAAAATAGATAATAAAATAAAGACTATTACAAGAGACAAACAAGGACACTACATAATGATCATGGGATCAATCCAAGAAGAAGATATAACAATTGTAAATATTTATTCACCCAACATAGGAGTACCTCAATACATAAGGCAAATGCTAACAACCATAAAACGGGAAATTGACAGTAGCACCATAATACTAGAAGAATTGAACACCCCACTTTCACCAATGGACAGATCACCCAAAATGAAAATAAATAAGGATACACAAGCTTGAAATGACACATTAGATCAGATGTACTTAACTGATATTTATAGAACATTCCATCCCAAAACAGCAGAATACACTTTCTTCTCAAGTGCTCATGGAAAATTCTCCAGGATAGATCATATCTTGGGTCACAAATCAAGCCTGAGTAAATTTAAGAAAATTGAAATTGTATTAAGTATCTTTTCCGACCACAATGCTATGAGACTAGATATCAATTACAGGAAAAGATCTGTAAAAAATACAAACACATGGAGGCTAAACAATACACTACTTAATAACGAAGTAATCACTGAAGAAATCAAAGAGGAAATCAAATAATACCTAGACACAAAGGACAATGGAGACACGAAGACCCAAACCCTATGGGATGCAGCAAAAGCAGTTCTAAGAGTGAAGTTTACAGCAATACAATCCTACCTTAAGAAACAGGAAATATCTTGAATAAACAACCTAACCTTGCACCTCAAGCAATTAGAGAAAGAAGAACAAAAAATAGCCAAAGTTAGTAGAAGGAAAGAAATCATAAAGATCAGATCAGAAATAAATGAAAAAGAAATGAAGAAAACGATAGCGAAGATCAAGAAAACTAAAAGCTGGTTCTTTGAGAAGATAAACAAAATTGATAAACCAATAGCCAGACTCATCAAGAAAAAAAGGGAGAAGACTCATATCAATAGAATTAGAAATGAAAAAGGAGAAGTAACAACAGACACTGCAGAAATGCAAAGAATCATGAGAGATTACTACAAGCAACTCTATGCCAATAAAATGGACAACCTGGAAGAAATGAACAAATACTTAGAAACACACAACCTGCCAAGACTGAATCAGGAAGAAATAGAAAATATGAACAGACCAATCACAAGCACTGAAATTGAAACTGTGATTAAAAGTCTTCCAACAAACAAAAGCCCAGGACCAGATGGCTTCAGAGGCGAATTCTATCAGACACTTAGAGAAGAGCTAACACCTATCCTTCTCAAACTCTTCCAAAATATAGCAGAGGGAGGAATGATCCCGAACTTATTCTACGAGGCCACCATCACCCTGATACCAAAACCAGACAAGGATGTCACAAAAAGAAAACTACAGGCCAATATCACTGATGAACATAGATGCAAAAATGCTCAACAAAATACTAGCAAACAGAATCCAACAGCACATTAAGATGATCATACACCATGATCAAGTGGGGTTTATTCCAGGAATGAAAGCATTCCTCAATATATGCAAATCAATCAATGTGATACATCATATTAACAAACTGAAGGAGAAAAACCATATGGTCATCTCAATAGATGCAGAGAAAGCTTTCGGCAAAATTCAACACCGATTTATGATAAAAACTCTCCAGAAAGTAGGCATAGACGGAACTTAACTCAACATAATAAAGGCCATATATGACAAACCCACTGCCAACATCATCCTCAATGGTGAAAAACTGAAAGCATTTCCACTAAGATCAGGAGCAAGACAAGGTTGCCCACTCTCACCACTATTATCCAACATAGTTTTGAAAGTTTTAGCCACAGCAATTAGAGAAGAAAAGGAAATAAAAGGAATCCAAATCGGAAAAGAAGAAGTAAAGCTGTCACTGTTTGCAGATGACATGATACTATATATAGAGAATCCTAAAGATGTTACCAGAAAACTACTAGAGCTAATCAATGAATTTGGTAAAGTAGCAGGATACAAAATTAATGCACAGAAATCTCCGGCATTCCTATACACTAATGATGAGAAATCTGAAAGTGAAATCAAGAAAACACTCCCATTTACCATTGCAACAAAAAGAATAAAACATCTAGGAATAAACCTACCTAAGGAGACAAAAGACCTTTATGCAGAAAATTATAAGACACTGATGAAAGAAATTAAACACGATACAAATAGATGGAGAGATATACCATGTTCTTGGATTGGAAGAATCAACATTGTGAAAATGACTCTACTACCCAAAGCAATCTACAGATTCAATGCAATCCCTATCAAACTACCACTGGCATTTTTCACAGAACTAGAACAAAAATTTCACAATTTGTATGGAAACACAAAAGACCCTGAATAGCCGAAGCAAGCTTGGGAACGAAAAACGGAGCTGGAGGAATCAGGCTCCCTGACTTCAGACTATACTACAAAGCTACAGTAATCAAGACAGTATGGTACTGGCACAAAAACAGAAAGATAGATCAATGGAACAGGATAGAAAGCCCAGAGATAAACCCATGCACATATGGTCACCTTATCTTTGATAAAGGAGGCAGGAATGAGTGGAGAAAAGACAGCCTCTTCAATAAGTGGTGCTGGGAAAAGTGGACAGGCCCATGTAAAAGTATGAAATTAGAACACTCCCTAATATTATACACAAAAATAAGCTCAAAATGTATTAAAGACCTAAATGTAAGGCCAGAAACTATCAAACTCTTATAGGAAAACATAGGCAGAACACTCTATGACATGAATCACAGGAAGATCCTTTTTGACCCACCTCCTAGAGAAATGGAAATAAAAAAAATAAACAAATGGGACCTAATGAAACTTCAAAGCTTTTGCACAACAAAGGGAACCATAAACAAGACCAAAAGACAACCCTCAGAATGGGAGAAAATATTTGAAAATGAAGCAACTGACAAAGAGTTAATCTCCAAAATTTACCAGCAGCTCATACAGCTCAATATCAAAAAAACAAACAACCCAATCCAAAAATGGGCAGAAGACCTAAATAGACATTTCTCCAAAGAAGATATACAGACTGCCAACAAAAACATGAAAGAATGCTCCACATCATTAACCATTAGAGAAATGCAAATCAAAACTACAATGAGATATCATCTCACACTGGTCAGAAAGGCTATCATCAAAAAATGTAGAAACAATAAATGCTGGAGAGGGTGTGGAGAAAAGGGAACACGCTTGCACTGCTGGTGGGAATGTGAATTGGTACAGCCACTATGGAGAACAGTATGGAGGTTCCTTAGCAAACTACAAATAGAAGTACCATATGATCCAGCAATCCCACTATTGGGCATATACCCTGAGAAAACCATAATTCAAAAAAAGTCATGTACCAAAATGTTCATTGTAGCTCTATTTACAATAGCCCGGAGATGGAAACAACCTAAGTGTCCATCATCGGATGAATGAATAAAGAAGATGTGGCACATATATACAGTGGAATATTACTCAGCCATGAAAAGAAACGAAATTGAGTTATTTGTAGTAAGGTTGATGGACCTAGAGTCTGTCATACAGGGTGAAGTAAGTCAGAAATAGAAAGACAAATACCGTATGCTAACACATATATATGGAATCTAAGAAAAAAAAATGTCACGAAGAACCTAGGGGTAAGACAGGAATAAAGACACAGAGCTACTAGAGAATGGACTTGAGTATATGGGAAGGCGAAGGGTAAGTTGTGACAAAGTGAGAGAGTGACATGGACATATATACACTACGAAACGTAAAATAGATAGCTAGTGGTAAGTAGCCGCATAGCACAGGGAGAGCAAGTCGGTGCTTTGTGACCACCTAGAGGGGTGCAATAAGGAGGGTGGGAGGGAGGGAGACACAAGAGGGAAGAAATATGGGAACATATGTATATGTATAACTGATTCACTTTGTTATAAAGCAGAAACTAACACACCATTGTAAAGCAATTATACTCCAATAAAGATGTAAAAAAAAAAAGTTGAAGAAAATGAAAAAAAAAAGAGATAGAATGCCAAAAGTAGGATTAGGAAGAAAAGGAGAAAAAAAATAATCTGCCAATCAAATGTTTCTATGCTTATTGCATAGTGGTAACATTTTCCTTTGTTGTTGCATACATGTTTCCTACTGTTTCTTATATGTATAAACTCACACACACACGAGCACACCTGTTGTTTTAAGAAAAGACAGATACAGATCTCCTGAGGTCCTAACGTGAAAGAAATTCAAATATGTCATTTTTAACACAGTGGCACGTTTTGGCTAAATTTCCAGTCTCTACCCCTCCAACCCCCTTTACAAACAGAAGCACAATTAAGTTGGGGTGTCAAATATTTCCCAGTCTTCCTTGAAGTTAGGGCTGCCCATGTGACACAGTGACAATCAATTAAATGTAAGCAGAAATTTCTGGTTGGGGCATTTTTCTCTTTATAGTAGAAAAGATCTACTTAGTCTGTCCCTTTTTTCACTACCTTTCACGTTTCCTCGTTGCCGAGACTGTTCAGTTGATGTCTGGAGATAAAGTAGCTCTTGATCTTCAGACCAAATGTCTGAGGAGGGATGCTTGCCCTAAGGATGGTGAAGTACAAAGTCAGGGTAATCTGAGTGCCTATTGTCATCATGGGTTACAGTCTCTGTACCAGCTTTCTTTCACCTAAAGCTGAAATGTGTCCATTTAATAACTTTTCCTGAAAATATGCGATAGTCTTGGAACACATTGAAGAACTCTTCTGAATATATTAGAAATATTATCATTTTTTCAGATGGAACATGGAGCTCACTGATAATATTCTCTCCTCTTTATGACAGGCTGCCTCAAATAGCAAAAATGGGTCTTCTGGTTTTTTAAATTTTCTTGTCACTGTTATAGTTTTATGGACATTGGCTAGTGTCTTATTAACACAGGAGGTGATGAAATTATGGGTAGAAATCCATGATTAGGAAGAAGTTTTGGAAGATCTGACCACGAGGATTAAAGCTATTAATAGGGTCATCTTGACCTTGCTAAGTCCTCAGTCAAGAATACCAGAAAGCAGTTCACTTTGATGCACAATGTCTCCAAACACTGTCAGAAACTTCCAACAGTGTCCACAGACAGGAGCTGCATTGTGCTGATAAGAAGTAGAAAGTCATTTCTTACATATAATATATAAACTCTTTAAATTGATTTTTAAATCTGCTCTTTCCAAATTGTCTCTTCCAGAGCTCACCCTGATATTCTCATTGCCTAGAAAGTCAATTGTGATGGCTAGTGGATGCCAAGCACACATCCTGTCTTCCCTTGACTTATAAGAAAACATAAGATTGCCTATCTGCTTCAGATGCAAAAGCTTTATCAGATGTTGGATTCCACGAGGAACATGAAAGATGCTGTCAGTCATCAATTTTAATATACATTTTCTGAAGGTAGTTTTGCTACCACGTACTAGGTTTCCTTCCAAAAGAAACAATTCATATAGATAATTTTTATGAGTGAGGGAAAATATTTGTAGAAAACTAAATGTTTTAGAAATAAAAAGCAGGCAGATAATTAAGAAAATAAAGTCAACACATTTAGGAAAATGTGAAAATTTCATAATTGATGAAAATATTATTTTATGTGTTAAATAAAACAGTATATGATATATGCAATAATTATGTAATTCATGAAGATTTAGACATGACAAGGGTCAAAGATAAGGTAGTGAATGTATATTTTAATACACTTATTTTAATGTGACTAGATTAATATATATGTGAGCTATGTAGTACATATGTTTGTATATATATACATACGTATGCATATATGTCATACATACATATGCAATCATGAGTATTAATCTTTTAAAAAATATGTATAGGATAACAAAATGCCAGAAACCATGAAAACCATGAGGGTATTTCCCAGGTAATTTAAATGATAAGGATAAAGGCAAGAACTCAAAGTTAGAGTATTTCTTAAGGAGCTTAGTTCTTTAACTTAGAAAAATAAAATGCTCATCCACACACTCTGCTTGCATGCGAAATAAAAGTGACATAGTATAAACAAGGAGTATTGGCATTATTTCAAATACATGAAAAAAGAACAAGTTGAGGATGCTTGAAGGATTGAATTAAATAAACAATACAGGCAAACTTGTAAAAAAAAAAAAAAACAGAAGGCATCCCATTATAAACACCCTCTCTTTACAAAAGGACCTGAGAGATAAAACCCTTTTGAATATACCTGCCCTACTTCAGGCAAACACCAGAAGCCAGGACTCCGTACTCCCTGCTCTGCACTGTGGCCTCCTAGAAGGTGGGCAGTTGTGCATTAACCATCCCCTTCCTGTGCTAGGTGACTGGCATCCATTGCACTCTCCTCTGCGCATGGCAGTTGAAGAGACCGTGAGGAGAACCCCCAGGCTGACCATCTTCTCCCCGCACTAATGTAGCAAATACCTCCCTGCCCCTTTGTCAGAACTGTAGCTACACAGAAACTGTCCTGTGGAGCACTGTTAACTATTCCTCTCCTGCCCTACACAATGGACAGCAAGGGGACAAATCACCCAACTCTCCCAACTAGAGAGTGAGGGAAAGATGATGGAAAATGATGATCTGGATGAAGCAAGGATTTAAATGAGTTGTGGGAAGTCCCAGGGCACACCCTGGAGCAGCTCCTGCGTGAAACCACCCAGAATCAAAACAGCAAAAGCCTTAAGAAATGAACACCGGTGTGAAATGCTGCCCAGGTCTCAGATTGGCCCCAGGTTAGCATACAAGTAGACAGGCTAGACTGAATAGTACTTCAAAGGCTTTAACAACAAAATTGCTATTTGAACCACAGCCCACAAGGACAGACAGAACATGCATTCTAAACTTCAAGAGCTTGCCTGCATGTTCTAATAGACAACTTAAATAGAAACCAGAGTCTCATAACCTAAAATGTCCAAGATACAATGCGAAATTGCTCATCATCTCTAGAACTAGGAAAGTCTCAACTGAAATAAGGAAAAATCATCGAAGGATGCCAAGTGCAATGATGACTCACATTCTGGAATGTGATGAAGACCTTAAAGCAGTGATCATAAAATGCTCCAGCAAGCTATTACAAACACTCTTGGAGAAAAAAAAAGGAAAAATTAAAGTCTGAGCAAAGAAAAAGAAATTGAAATTCAGGAACTTTTCAAGAATAAATAAAGAGCAAAAGAGGAGGTAAATATCTGGGTAAGTATAACAGGCTGTTCTTATCCACTTTAGATTTAAAAATTACATTAGATGATCGAAAGCAAAAATTATAACATTTTCTCTTTTTTTTCATAAATTTATTTATTTTTGGCTGCATTGGTTCTTTGTTGCTGCACACGGGCTTTCTCTAGTTGCTGCGAGCAGGGGCCACCCTTCGTTGCGGTGCGTGGGCTTCTCATTGCGGTGGCTTCTCCTGTTGCAGAGCACGGGCTCTGATGCAGTTTTCACTGTGTGTACAACTAATATTTAAGGCAATTTTGTTATAAAGGTGGGAAAGGAAGAGGGACCTCAAGACTGGTGAGGATGTTACATTCACCTTCATGTGATAAATTATTGAAACAAGCTCATAAGTTGTGATAACTTAGAAACGTATGCAACCCTTAGAGCAACCACAAAACCAGTATGTGAAGATATAGTCGAAAACACTGAAGATAAATTAAGACTGAATACAAAAATATGAACAAGGAGGCAAGGAAGGAGAGAAGAACAAAAAACACAGAGGGAATAAACAAGAAACCAACATATAACCAGAATAGAGCTATAACTAAAAAGGAAATTAAATTCATAGTTTAAAAAACTTTGTGAAACAAAATATCTAGGCACAGATGCATAGATTGTTTCACTGGAGAATTCTCCCAAACATTTCAAGAAGAAATAACTCCCATTTTACACAATCTTTTCCAGAAAATAGAAGAGAAGGGAATATTTCTCAATTCATTTTATGAGATCAGCATTTTCCTGATACCAAAACTGACAAAGACAATATAAAAAAAAAGAATACAGACTAATATCCTCCATGAACACTGACAGAAAAATCCTCAATGAAACATTAGCAAATTCAGCAATATATACAAAGAGAAACACACCATGAGCAAGTGGGATTTACTGCAGGAATGCAAGGCAAGTGCAATATTTAAAAATCAATCAATCTAAAGATGAAAACTACATAATTGTATCAATTGATATGTATAAAGGATTTACTTTTCATATAAAAAGAAAGATGCTACCTCTTATTTTAAAAAGAAGTATGTGTGCGTACGCATATATATACATACGATACTCACACTCACATATTTATATTAAACCATGAAAATGTATAACAAAACTAAAGAAATTGTTCACCTATGGGGAAGGAATGGAGGACTATGGAGACAATAGAGATTGAAGCTGAATTCTCTGAATACCCCTTGTTTTAAAATTTGGTTTTGGATCCATATAAATGTTTTACCTAATTATTAAACAAAATGAACCAAAGGAAACTAGCTGTATGTCAAGTTGGACACTTAACTACCCTGATAAGATTTATTTGAGTGAATTTAAACAAAGGACTTTGAACATACATTCCTGGTGAATGTATTCAAAGGATAAAATAAATTATAAGTATATTTTAAATGGTAATCATATTATATATGTTAGCATGAAATAAGTAATTATTCAAGGTCTTTAGTACCACATTTTCCATGTAGGAGAAAGGAGATGGAAAAAGGATACGAATGCAAACTCAGAGAAGTTAACACAAATAACCTGAAATCTTAAATTTGCATTGAAAATACTAGTATAAACTTATTTTATTTGATTTAGCAAAAATCCTGTTTCCTAACTCATACCATGAAAAATGACAAATACAGTAGTAATGAACACCCTAATCACTGAGATTGTGGTCTTAAAAAATATATATATCCTACAAAGAAGAACCAGGACTTCTTCAGAAAATTGCATAGTCTCAGGACTGGGAGAGGAACTGTTCAAGATGAGACCAGAATATATTTTCGTACTAGAAGCAAGAAAGCTATCAAAGACTATTAAGGTCTTTTCAGAAAAATCAAGAGTCAGTAAAAGGGATTCCCACTTCTTAGGAGGGGACAGTTTTTTTTGTTTTGTTTTGTTTTTTTGTTTTCTTTCTGTGGTATGCGGGCCTCTCACTGTTGTGGCCTCTCCCGTCGCGGAGCACAGGCTCCGGACGCGCAGGCTCAGCGGCCATGGCTCACGGGCCCAGCCGCTCCGCGGCATGTGGGATCTTCCCGGACCGGGGCACGAACCCGTGTCCCCTGCATCAGCAGGCGGACTCTCAACCACTGCGCCACCAGGGAAGCCCAAAGGGGACAGTTTTAACAACAAAAAGGTGATGAAGGTAACTTATTGAATATATATAAAATACCTGAAAACAGGAGACCTCGATAAAAACAACAAAACATAACAGAACTCAAACATACTTACAGGTTGCTAATATATGGCATCAATTAATTATTCTGAAAACTCATAAAGGAAGAAAAGCATCTAGCATTTCTTCTGCCTTTGCTGTGTAAACTGTACCACAGGAAACAAACAACTGATAAGAAAAGGTACCTCTTAATCAAGGCATTCCAGCTAATTAATGCAGAAAGAAAGATAGAATTAGAATATCACCATTTTGCACTCTCTAATGAAATTACTTACCCAGGCAATGCTCAAATGTTGCCAAATTCTCTAGCAAAAGGTTGATTGATAAGCTGTATAATGAATGGATGATGGTAAAAAAAATCTAAACCCACTGATCAATTTGAACACCACAAAAAAAGAGATAATGAAATGTTTCAT
The DNA here is from genome assembly GCF_949987515.2 of Delphinus delphis. Classification (NCBI taxonomy): domain Eukaryota; kingdom Metazoa; phylum Chordata; class Mammalia; order Artiodactyla; family Delphinidae; genus Delphinus; species Delphinus delphis. The sequence goes on from NC_082686.1 coordinate 138,963,083, forward strand.
ACCTTCTGATAGAATGAAGTAGAAAGTACATAGAACCACCTACAAAATATTTTTACCAAAAAAAAAAAAAAGAATCCTGAACCTCATCAAGTCTATAATTACTAGTCTATAAGAAACACAGGCCACAGAGGAGCAATTTAAATACCACCAACGGAATGTAATCACTCAAATTGAGAACATGGAAAATTTTACAAAAAAACCCAATCTGGCTCCTTTAATTAAAAAAAAAATAGAGAAAACTCTTACAGATAAAAGAGTCTTATCAACTAAATGCCATGTCAACTTTTGACCTTGTTTGAAATTTGATTTAAGTAATCAACTGTCAAAATATATTACTGGGACTATCGGAGGAAATTTGAACACTAACTGTATATTAGATGGTATTAAGGGATTATTTTTTATATTTAAGTGTGATCATGATAATGCATTATTTTTAAAATAAAGAGAAATTATCTCTTAGAGATATATTTTGAATTTTTTCTAGATTAAAAATGTAATACCTAGGATTTGCTTGAAACAATTCATTAGGGCATATGGGGTAGTGAGGACATGGGAGAAGGGTAACACTGAAATAAGACATATGGCCTCTATCAGGACATACACTGATATTGTGGGAGCTGGGTAATGAGCATTTGTTATACTATCTCTTCTTTTCTGTATATATATTTTAAGATCCTATATTAATAGATAAAGTAATTTCAGGTTGAAGATGCCAGAAGGAAGGAGGGAGATTAAAGATGGAGTAACGGACAAAGAAATTGAGAACATGGGGATGAATCTAAACCAACATTACGTTAAACAATAACAAATCTACTTAATTTTTTCACACTGAAAATAAAACAAAACTGAACTGAAGTTATGGTAGAGAACTGCATATAAGCTATTAGGACGTGATGGATATTAATAAGTTCTAAGGGGCTTATGTTTCTCTAGAATGGAAAAATTTAAATTTATACATGGTTACAATAAATATGCTGTTAAATGTTTTTTCAAATAGCCACAAAAAAAAGTAGAAATAAAATAGAGGAAAAAAGATCAAGAGAAAAGGCAAAAAGCAGAAAATAAAAGTAGAATAAGTAAAAAGCACAAGATGAGATGTTAGAAATGAATTCAAATATGACAATAATCACAATCAATGTAAACAGACTAAACTCTAGAATTAAAAGACAAAGACTGTCAGACAAGATTGGAAATGAAATAGTTATATGCTTTTTAACAGAGACTCAAACCTAAGACACAATAACACAAAAAGTCTAAAAGTAAAATAACGGGAAAATATATACCAGCCAAATACTAAATATAAAGAAAATCTGATGTTACATTAACATAAGAAAAATTATGCTACATTGAATAAAATTAATAGAGAGTAAAACGTACTATACAATTGCAGACAATTCCCCAGGAAGTAACAAATTATATAATATAAAATAACATAAATTAAAAATTAGAAATCAAAATTTAAAACAACTGCAAGAAGAAACCAATGAATCACCGTACCACAGAGCTATGTTATATAAATGTACCTTTTAGTAATAATAGATTAAGCATATAAAGAACAATAAAAAAATAGAACATACGAATGACATATTTAACATGCTTTATCTAATGGACGTATTTATAACACTTTAGTTCCAAATTGTAGAATATACATTCTTTCAAGGCATAGTACAAATGAACAGCATTGGAGATGACAAGAAAAAATTAAAAACCTCAATAAACTGACAATAATGAGCTAAATTGAATCAATAATTTAAAATATTTCAGGGACTTCCTTAGTGTTCCAGTGGGTAAGACTCCACACTCCCAGTGCAGGGGGCCCAGGTTTGATCGCTGGTCAGGAAACTATATCCCGCATACAACTAAGAGCCCGCATGCCGCAACTAAGACCCGGTGCAGACAAAATAAATAAATAAAATAATAATAATAATTTAAAATATTTCAACAGGCACAGATGGTTTCTCAGAGATGTTTAACAAACTTCAATAAGTAGATACTTGTAATCTTATATAAATTTTACACTTACATAAGATTTTACAGGGAAAAAATTCTAAGTAACTTTACGAGACAAGGATAGTAGAAAGCATTTATATTACAGGTCAGTCTTATTCATAAGCTTAGATGAAAAAATCTTCAACAAGGAGTGAGTAAGTGAAATTCAGTAGGATACTTAAAAATGTAAGCTATCATAAATGAGTTGGTTTTATCTCAAAAGAGCAAGGTTAGTTCAAGAGAAAATTTCATATGTTCATCCTAATATTGAAAAATTATTAAGCTTTTGACAATTTTTAAATAGACTGTCATGAAAAAAAATACCTTCAACCTACTAAAAGTTGAAGGAAGCTCTTTCTACCAATAAAGGGTACTTAGAATTTTAAAAATCTACAACAAACATCACATTTAATAAAGAAATGTAAAAGTTATTCACTTTAAAATCAGAAATAAGATGAGAATGCTGATAAGACCAATCAAAAAGTTGCCAGAAGGTTTGAATGAGCATCTCAGAGAAGAAAACAAAAAACAAATTATAATCACGTGTGTGCAAAGATGTTCAGCTTCATTGGTAATCAGGAAAATGCAGATTAAAATTACAAAGAGATGCCACTGCACACTCACCAGGTTGCCAAAAATTTAAAAGTTGGCTAAACAAAAGCGTTGGTGAATCGACAGTCACTCTCATAATTTGCTGGTGGGCATGTAAATTTGTACAACCATTTTTCAAAACAATTTGTCATTACCTAGAAAATCTAAAGATGCATGTATCCTATAACCCAGTGATTCTATTCCTAGGTATATCATCTACAGAAACTTGTGCAAAGGTACAAAGGATGACCTGTACAAGAATATTGACAGTGGCATTATTAACAGAGCAAACTCTGGAAACAAGCCAAAGGTATAGCTCCAGTAAAATGGCTTAATGAATTGCAGTGCACCTGTAGATCGTAAAAGAACAAGAACAGGAAGGAACTACAGTGACATACATCAACATGGGTGAATCTCAGAAACAACACTGAGGGAAAAAACAAGTGAGAGAAGAATGCTCCTGGAATCTTGCACATACAGAAAGATCAAAAGCATGCAGGCAAAACTGCATAAAATATTGTTTAGAGATAGGTGCATCTGTTATGAAGATATAAGCAAAAGAAAGGAAATGGATCACTCAAAATTCAGGTGAGTGTTTAGTTACCTGGAGAGAGGGCAAGAAGTGGAGTTTACAATCAAAAAAGGTAACACAAAAGACTTCAAAGATGTGATTTTCTACTTTTCAAGCTGCAGAGTGGGTACACAGGTGTCCTTTTGATTGTCATACTTACACTGCATACACACATTATGTATATTTTGGGGTATTAATGTTATCTTGCATAAAAACCTTCAAAGACTGTATAATTAGAAAGTGGGTCGAATTTGAACATCATAGTTTATGTAGCTGCTTATTCATACCAAATCTGATGTTATACAAACTGGTAAGATATCATCTGGGGCAACTTTAGACTTAAATCACTGTAGCCCAATCTTCACCATGATACTTGTTTGGGTGATGGAAATTCTTATCTGTACTCTAAACATTGATGTATTCGACGGGCATTCATGACAAGTCCCACACCTACATGCCCCCACCTACACACTATGCGTGCCCCCAAAACCCACACACTATGTTATATAGCATATAAACATTTTGTTTTAATTCACTTCTCTTTTCCTCAGACATTATGGGCTCTCTCTGGGGATGCAGTCAAGCGTTGCTCTGTTCAGATGAATTTTCTGGCCCAAGGAGATAATTTTGCACAGTCAATAGCAATATCCCAGAAGTGAACCAGAAAACTCAACGAGTGAAACAAAATTCAATCCCAATATCGAGCAGAAAAATCCTTAACCACAGAGGGTATGTTTTCTAAAGAACACACCAGTAAATGCAAACGGAGCACAGAATTCCAACATACGATCCAAGCAGATTGGGCCACATTATCAAATAAGGTTGCAGATAAGAAAAAGAAAAATCATTCTGCCTCTGTAACTCCCAAGGGGTCTCTTCTGCTTAGGTTTAAAAAACTCAATTTATGGTAATGGATTGCACAGACGTGTACATCAAACCTGAGGTGAACTTGTCACTTTATTGAGAAATCATTCAATTATTATACTATTTAATGATGCATGAAAGCAAAATGCAATTGTGAAGAAAAGCATTCTGGGTATAGACTGTGTGTTTTAGTCATGCAAAATGGTGCATTTCTGTCAGTTCCCTGAACACAGCATGGCCATCTGTGTAAACCTAAAACTGAAAGGAGATGACAAAAGGTGACTAATTAAAACACAACTTCTTTCAAAATTCATTATATCACAGTACAGAGCATCACCTGAGGCCTTGGGACTTCTGAGCAAAATAGTAAGGGCTCACCCCTCACGTGGTTTGAATTAACTTTATATTCCAAACAAAATATCTATGCCCTTGAGAATTTTTATTAAAAAGACTACACAGCAGTGGTGTTTTTATAAAAAAAAATACATTTGTCTCAATACATGAGTAAGAACACACACATATCGAAGAAAATCATTGATACACAAAATCAAGATGAAACAAAAGTGTCTTCTTTAAGCCAAAGATCATACACACACCCATGTATGTGTATACATGCACATATACATACATTCATATACACATATGTCTATATATATGCTTCACCTTGTCCTATAGCTCTTGATCATTCATATATATATACATATATATAAAACAACATAGAGTTATCCATTACATCTGTGTAACCATGCGTATATATAGTTATGTTGTTATAGGTATAGCCTCAGTTGTCTTTTAAGAACTTGATATAGAATGGCAGTAAGACTGAGTAGAAACTAAAATGAAAGAAATGATTCTACTCGGTGGTGACGTAGATGTTCCAGTACGTGAAAACTATTAGCAACGGATGAAAATGGAACAGTTTAATATCTTAGTAAATAATTGAGAGAATTTAAGGAAAAATCATTAATTGTTCTAAACTTGCCAACTGAGACTCGGCGACTGTTTTTACACTATTAGAAAATGGCAGGGAGCGGATCCTTCTGCACAGTAATGCTGATTATAACTATAATATGATAATGTGGCATTTCAAACAAAATTACTTTCATTGACAAGCACTCATATGCATAAGTATTTAGAAAATTAATATGTTCAGATTTTATGATAGTAACAGAGACGCCTATATCATTTAAATATTGATACAACTGTCTATTTGAGATTTTTTTCACAGTTTGTAAGTATCAGTACCACCTAGGTCATACATAAAGATATTTTCTCTTCTAATATTAACATTTTTTCCCCTGCCAATATTTAATGAATGTATACATCAATGCAAACAAGGTAAACAACATGATTTTTTTTCCCTAAAGAATGTTCTAAAATGACAAGCATTTTTAAGTGGAATGTCAAAAGGAACTTGAGTGAAACTCGACAAGCTCCATGATGCTTGCATCAAACTCCTGTATCCTTTCTTTCTTACCTACAGCATGTATTGCCAGAACTAGTCTGCCACCTGAATACACACTACTTTGTATTCTTCTCGAACTGCTTCTAGTATTTCTGGTTTGTCTTCCCATATCAGTCATATTGCTTTTATTAAACCACAATTGGCTAAACATTTCAGATTGTTTGCAAATAGAAAAAGGTATAGAGTTAAGTCATCCCAAGGTTGTCTCACTGGCTTACCCACCTCATGAAAGATCCAGACTCTATTTTCTCTCCGCATTCCTCAGTTCATTTGCACTGCCTATTCCTCCACCCCCCACCCAACTCCAAACTGCCACAAATGGCTGCAGCAATTCAAACACCAAATTTTTACATGGCAACACTTAAGAGCAGCACAGAGGAAAGGACAGTGAGAAAAGGAGAATAAGATCATCTTGTCCGTCTCTCTCTCTCTTAAATCACGCACGTTCATTTTTCCCCTAAACTCACCAGCAGAATGTCCCTTATGTTACATGGACCAGAAGTAGGTCACATCATCACTTCCAGGAGCAAAAGAAGCTGGGAAGATAAATATCTGGCCTCTGTAGTCTCTATCATGGAAAGCTGACTCTATCAATAAGAATTTGGAGAGGAGAATGCCTGGTGAGTAAGTTAACAACAGTGTCTACTGCAATCCCAGACCTGATTGTGAGTCATCCAAAGACTTGGGCTAGGTAATGTATTACTTGTGTTTCCAGTAGAGTGGCCTGTTCAGTGCTGGTAACTTAACATCATTGGTAAAATTCCCTGAGGTGGTGCTAGTCAGAAGAAATAGTTGATAAGGCACACAGAAAGCCATATTAATTATTGGTTTCTAAACAGTGGTAGGGGTGGGGAGAGAGGTCCAGGCAGCATTTCACTTGGAAGTTCTTCCCTTTCTTCAGAAAGTGTGGGTGGCCTAGGAAACTTCTGTCACTGTTCAAACAGCCGGAAAAACAAGTTTGGGGGTCTACACAACTTTTGCAGAACATGAACTATAATGGAAGGGGGGGGATGCACTCCTTAAGTTTCAGAATTTTACAAATAGGTGATTTCCTACAGTAATGAAGACTCTGTTGATCATTAAACGACTGCAGAAAGAAAACGAGAGAATACTCTGCCATTAGTATAAACAGAGAAAAAAAATTGGAGGATTGTTAAAGTATCGGGAAACTGACAGAAACTCTCCTGCAGGACAAGGGTGTAGGTGGTCACAACGTCCTCTTCTGGATGTACCTGATGAAACAGTGACCAGAGGGGGCTTCAAGTCAAAGAGCCTGAGCACAGAGCTTCGCACTGCCACGTGCTCTACTGTTCAGCTTTTATCAGCTCCATCTCTCTGTGCCCGTTTGCTGTCTCTAAAGTGGGGATTCCAATAACACTCCTCTCATATGGTTATTGTGAGGACAACATTAAGTAACATGTTACATCCCTTGAACACGGACACACAGTAGGTACTCAATTCTTGTTAACTTCTATTACCACCATCGATACTCTTAAGCCACACCTGACTCAAGGATGGGCAGTCCTTCAGGAAAAGATTTGCAATCAATACCACATCCTCCCTGAATATTGCTTATTTTATAGTGACACATCTTTAAATCAGCTGTGCAAACTATGGACAAACCATACACACGTATATTATACCTAATATGAGTATGTATGTGTATATAAATATATTTAATTGGATCATTTTCAGCCTTTTAGAGGCTTCAGAGTCTTGACTTACAAGGATTCTTTCACATATTTTTAAGAGATCAACTAGGCACTTGTGGGCGAGCAGCACCACTTATACGATAGGTTTGAGTTTACTCAAGTCTCAAGACGCCACATGCTCTACCAAATCAGTAAAATCACTTGTGGAACTAAATTCACACACTAAATAGTTTATATTTCATCCAGATTTCATATAGGAAGGAGATCCGTGATTACACCCTCAGCCTCTTTATATTACTATACTTGGAGTGCCCCTACTTTGAAGCATTACAAGTACTCTTGGAATGCAGAAGGAGGACAGATTACAAAAAAGATTAATTCTCCCAGGAGTTACAACTCTAGAAAAGAAGTCTTCGAAATGTGCATGGCATTTGGCTCTTCATTCAAATGCAATTTCTGATCCTTCCGAAGTTTGCCTTTCACTAGTTAAATATATAGTGCAGGAAGAAACACACTGAATTTGTAGTCTGTGTTTCTCTAATATTCAAAGAACACTGGTAAAGGGCTCAACATTCAGCTTCAGCTTATTTACCTGGAGAAATGCCATTATGAGTCAGCTGTATTGGATATTAAGAATAACTTGATTTACAGTTTATGCATTTTCTTCTGATTACATTTTTTCCTACCCTGTACATACAACTAAGCCCATGGGAATATCATGTCAAGAAACTAATCAGAAACATAATGAACACTGTATATTCCACAAAGGGACAACTCCATGCATGCCAGTGCTGGTTATAAGTTCTAAAAATCAGAGCCATATTTCCTACACAGAACATACCTTACACAGATATTCCCTTTAAGCCAGTATGTTCAACTGTGCTGAGAAGTTTGTATCCATATAGTCACATATATACATCCTGACATGCTAATCTCTGTGGGTCAGTTCTAAGGAAATAGTCAGACCAGTGTTCATAGACCTTGAAGTTGGCAGGGGTCATATTTTAAATGCCTTCTGAGTGATACAATCAACATATATTTTACAATGTTTTGTTGCCCACCAGGAGAAATAACCAAAAGAAAAATGGCCCTCAGGCCCTGAACCAAGATGGCGGAGTAGAAGGACGTGCTCTCACTCCCTCTTGCGAGAACACTAGAATCACAACTAACTGTTGGACAATCATCGAAAGGAAGACACTGGAACTCACCAAAAAAGATACCCCACATCCAAAGACAAAGGAGAAGCCACAATGAGATGGTAGGAGGGGCGCAATCACAATAAAACCAAATCCCATAACTGCTGGGTGGGTGACTCACAAACTGGAGAACAGTTATACCACAGAAGTCCACCCACTGGAGTGAAGGTTCTGAGCCCCACGTCAGGCTTCCCAATCTGGGGGTCCAGCAGTGGGAGGAGGAATTCCTAGAGAATCAGACTTTGAAGGCTAGCGGGAATTGATTGCAGGACTCTGATAGGACTGGGGGAAACAGAGACTCCACTGTTGGAGGGCACACACAAAGTGGTGTGTGCATCGGGACCCAGGGGAAGGAGCAGTGACCCCAGAGGAGACTGAACCAGACCGACCTGCTAGTGTTGGAGGGTCTCCTGCAGAGGCAGGGGGTGGCTGTGTCTCACAGTGAGGACAAGGACACTGGCAGCAGAAGTTCTGAGAAGTACTCCTTGGCATGAACCCTCCCAGAGTCCACCATGAGCCCCACCAAAGAGCCCAGGTAGGCTCCAGTGTTGGGTCACCTCAGGCCAAACAAACAAAAGGGAGGGAACCCAGCCCCACCCATCAGCAGACAAGCAGATTAAAGTTTTACTGAGCTCTGCCCACCAGAGCAACACCCACATCTACCCACCACCAGTCCCTCCCATCAGGAATTTTGCACAAGCCTCTTATACAGTCTCATCCACCAGAGGGCAGACAGCAGAAGCAAGAAGAACTACAATCCTACAGCCTGTGGAACAAAAACCACATTCACAGAAAGATAGACAAGATAAAAAGGCAGAGGGCTATGTACACATGAAGGAACAAGATAAAACCCCAGAAAAACAACTGAATGAAGTGGAGTTAAGCAAGCTTCCAGAAAAAGAATTCAGAATAATGATAGTGAAGATGATCCAGGACCTTGGAAAAAGAATGGAGGCAAAGATCGAGAAGATGCAAGAAATGTTTAACAAAGACCTAGAAGAATTAAAGAACAAACAAACAGAGATGAACAATACAATAACTGAAATGAAAACTACACTAGAAGGAATCAATAGCAGAATAACTGAGGCAGAAGAAAGGATAAGTGACCTGGAAGACAGAATGGTGGAATTCACTGCTGCAGAACAGAATAAAGAAAAAAGAATGAAAAGAAAGGAAGACAGCCTAAGACATCTCTGGAACAACATTAAATGCAACAATATTCACATTATAGGGGTTCCAGAAGGAGAAGAGAGAGAGAAAGGTCCTGAGAAAATCTTTGAACAGATTATAGTCAAAAACTTCCCTAACATGGGAAAGGAAATAGCCACCCCAAGTCCAGGAAGCAAAGAGGGTCCCATACAGGATAAACCCAAGGAGAAACATGCTGAGACACATAGTAATCAAATTTTCAAAAATTAAAGACAAAAAAAATTACTGAAAGCAGCAAGGGAAAAATGACAAATAACATACAAGGAAACTCCCATAAGGCTAACAGCTGATTTCTCAGCAGAAACTCTACAAGTCAGAAGGGAGTGGCATGATATACTTAAAGTGATGAAAGGGAAGAACCTGCAACCAAGATTACTCTACCCGGCAAGGACCTCATTCAGATTCGATGGAGAAATCAAAAGCTTTACAGACAAGCAAAAGCTAAGAGAATTCAGCACCACCAAACCGGCTCTACAACAAATGCTAAGGGAACTTCTCTAAGTGGGAACATAAGAGAAGAAAAGGACCTACAAATCAAACCCAGAACAATTAAGAAAATGGTCATAGGAACATACGCATCGATAATTACCTTAAATGTGAATGGATTAAATGATCCAACCAAAAGACACAGGCTCGCTGAATGGAAACAAAAACAACACCCATCTATATGCTGTCTACCAGAGACCCACTTCAGACCTAGGGACACATACAGACTGAAAGTGAGGGGATGCAAAAAGATATTCCATGCAAATGGAAATCAAAAGAAAGCTGGAGTAGCAATACTCATATCAGATAAAATAGACTTTAAAATAAAGAATGTTACAAGAGACAAGGAAGGACATTACATAATGATCAAGGGATCAATCCAAGAAGAAGGTATAACAATTATAAATATATACGCACCCAACATAGGTGCACCTCAATACATAAGGCAACTGCTAACAGCTCTCAAAGAGGAAATCGACAGTAACACAATAATAGTGGGGGACTTTAACACCTCACTTACACAAATGGATAGATCATTCAAAATGAAAATAAATAAGGAAACAGAAGCTTTAAATGACATAATAGACCAGATAGATCTAATTGATATTTATAGGACATTCCATACAAAAACAGCATATTACACATTCTTCTCAAGTGTGCATGGAACATTCTCCAGGATAGATCACATCTTGGGTCACAAATCAAGCCTCAGTAAATTTAAGAAAATTGAAATCATATCAAGCATCTTTTCTGATCACAACGCTATGAGATTAGAAATGAATTACAGGGAAAAAAACCTGAAAAACACAAACACATGGAGGCTAAACAATACATTACTAAATAACCAAAAGATCACTGAAGAAATCAAAGAGGAAATCAGAAAATACCTAGAGACAAATGACAATGAAAACACGATGATCCAAAGCCTACGGGATGCAGCAAAAGCAGTTCTAAGAGGGAAGTTTATACCTATACAAGTCTACCTAAAGAAACATGAAAAATCTCAAATAAACAATCTAATCTTACACCTAAAGGAACTAGAGAAAGAAGAACAAACAGAACCCAAACATAGCAGAAGGAAAGAAATCATAATGATCAGAGCAGAAATAAATGAAATAGAAACAAAGAAACCAATAGCAAAGATCAATAAAACTAAAAGCTGGTCCTTTGAGAAGATAAACAAAATTGATAAACAATTAGCCAAACTCATGAAGAAAAAGAGGGAGAGGACTCAAATCAATACAATTAGAAATGAAAAAGGAGAAGTTACAAAAATACAAAGCATCCTAAGACACTACTACAAGCAACTCTATGCCAATAAAATGGACAACCTGGAAGAAATGGACAAATTCTTAGAAAGGTATAATCTTCCAAGACTGAACCAGGAAGAAATAGAAAATATGAACAGACCAATCACAGGTAATGAAATTGAAACTGTGATAAAAAAATCTTCCAACAAACTAAAGTCCAGGTCCAGATGACTTCACAGGTGAATTCTATCTAACATTTAGAGAAGAGCTAACACCCATCCTTTTCAAAGTCTTCCAAAAAATTGTGGAGGAAGGAACACTCCTAAACTCATTCTATGAGGCCACCATCACCCTGATACCAAAACCAGACAAAGATACTACAGAAAAAGAAAGTACAGACCAATATCACTGACGAATATAGATGCAAAAATCCTCCACAAAATACTAGCAAACAGAATCCAACAACACATGAAAAGCATCATACACCATGATCAAATGGGATTTATCCCAGGGATGCAAGGATTCTTCAATATATGCAAATTAATCAATGTGATATATCATATTAACAAATAAAAACCATATGATCATCTCAATAGATGCAGAAAAAGCTTCTGACAAAATTCAACACCGATTTATGATAAAGACGCTCCAGAAAGTGGGCAAGGAGGGAACCTACCTCAACATAATAAAGGCCATATATGACAAAACCACAGCAAACATCATTCTCAATGGTGAAAAACTGAAAGCATTTCCTCTAAGATGAGGAAGAAGACAAGGATGCCCACTCTCACCACTATTATTCAACATAGTTTTGGAAGTCCTAGCCATGGCAATCAGAGAAGAAAAAGAAATAAAAGGAATACAAATTGGAAAAGAAGTAAAACTGTCACTATTTGTAGAGGACATGATACTATACATAGAGAATCCTAAAGATGTCACCAGAAATCTCGTAGAGCTAATCAATGAATTTGGTAAAGTTGCAGGACACAAAATTAATGCACAGAAAGCTCTTGCATTCCTATATACTAATGAGGAAAAATCTGAAATAGAAATTAAGGAAACACTCTCATTTACCATTGCAACCAAAAGTATAACATCCCTTGCTATGTTTTTTTTTATCATTGTGATATCACTTATGTGTGGAATCTAAAAAATAAAACAAACAAATGACTATAACAAAAAAGAAACAAGACTCACAGCTATGGAGAACAAACTAGTAGTTACCAGTGTGAGAAGGAAGCGGAGAAGGGCAAGTCACGGGGACGGGATAAAGAGGTACAAAATACTATGTGGAAAATAAGCTACAAGAATATATTGTACAACACAGGAATTATAGCCAATATTTCATAATAACTATAAATGGAGTATAACCTTTAAAAAATTGTGAATCACGGGCTTCCCAGGTGGCACAGTGGTTGAGAGTCCGCCTGCCGATGCAGGGGACATGGGTTCATGCCCCAGTCCGGGAGGATCCCACATGCTGCGGAGCAGCTGGGCCCGTGAGCCATGGCTGTCGAGCCTGTGTGTCCGGAGCCTCCTCTCCCTAGTGGGAGAGGCCACAACAGTGAGAGGCCCACGTATGAAGAGCCACAGTGCAGTAGGGAAGGGCCAGACTGCCAAAGTCGCTCCTGCTCTTTTCTCATCCCTCTTCTCTCGCAATTCTTTTGACTTATAATATTATACATATAAGGCCAAGTCACTTTCCACTCATTTTTTTCCCTTTTTCTGTCTTGCAAAATCTAGGTAGGAATAAACCTAGGTAGGAATAAACCTACCTAGGGAGACAAAAGACCTGTATGCAGAAAACTATAAGACACTCATGAAAGAAATTAAAGGTGATACCAACAGATGGAGAGATATACCATGTTCTTGGATTGGAAGAATCAATATTGTGGAAATGACTATACTACCCAAAGCAATCTACAGATTCAATGCAATCCCTATCAAATTACCAATGGCATTTTTTATGGAACTAGAACAAAGTATCTTAAAATTTGTATGAAAACACAAAAGATCCCGAATAGCCAAAGCAGTCTTGAGGGACAAAAAACGGAGCTGGAGGAATCAGACTCCCTGACTTCAGCCTATGCTACAAAGCTACAGTAATCAAGACAATATGGTACTGGCCCAAAAACAGAAACATAGATCAATGGAACAAGATAGAAAGCCCAGAGATAAACCCACGCACCTATGGTCAACTAATCTATGACAAAGGAGGCAAGGATATACAATGGAGAAAAGACAATCTCTTCAATAAGTGGTGCTGGGAAAAGTGGACAGCTACATGTAAAAAAATGGAATTAGAACACTCCCTAACACCATACACAAAAATAAACTCAAAATGGATTAGAGACCTAAATGTAAGACCGGACACTATAAAACTCTTAGAGGAAAACATAGGAAGAACACTCTTTGACATAAATCACGGCATGATCTTTTTTGATCCACCTCCTAGAGTAATGGAAATGTAAACAAAAATAAACAAATGGGACCTAATGAAACTTCAAAGTTTTCGCACAGCAAAGGAGACCATAAACAAGACGAAAAGACAACCCTCAGAATGGGAGAAAATATTTGCAAACGAATCAATGGACAAAGGATTAATCTGCAAAATATATAAATAGCTCATGCAGCTCAATATTAAGAAAACAAACAACCCAATCCAAAAATGGGCAGAAGACCTAAATAGACATTTCTCCAAAGAAGACATACAGATGGCCAAGAGGCACATGAAAAGCTGCTCAACATCATTAATTGTTAGAGAAATGCAAATAGAACTACAATGAGGTATCACCTCACACCAGTTAGAATGGGCATCATCAGAAAATCTACAAACAACAAATGCTGGAGAGGGTGTGGAGAAAAGGAAACCCTCTTGCACTGTTGGTGGGAATGTATATTGATACAGCCATTATGGAGAACAGTATGGATATTCCTTACAAACCCAAAATAGAATTACCATATGATCCAGCATATACCCAGAGAAAACCATAATTCAAAAAGACACATGCACCCCAATATTCATTGCAACAGTATTTACAATAGCCAGGTCATGGAAGCAACCTAAATGCCCATCGACAAATGAATGGATAAAGAAAAAGTGGTAAATATATATAATGGAATATTACTCAGCCATGAAAAGAAGCAAAATTGGGTCATTTGTTGAGACGTGAATGGATCTAGAGAGTGTCATACAGAGTGAACTAAGTCAGAAAGAGAAAAACAAATATCGTATATTAACGCATATATGTGGAACCTAGAAAATGGTGCAGATGAACCGGTTTGCATGGCAGAAATTGAGACACAGATGTAGAGAACAAACACAAGGACACCAAGGGGGGAAAGCGGTGGGGTGGTGGTGGTAATGGTGTGATGTATTGGGTGATTGGGATTGGCATGTATACACTGATGTGTACAAAATTGATGACTAATAAGAACCTGCTGTATAAAAACATAAATAAAATTAAATTTTAAAAAAAGAAATAACCAAAAGATAATGGGTAGGGCAGTGGTTATAGCTTTTTAATATAACTGGACCTGTAACTACAGTCTTACTCATATACAGTCTAAACCACTTTGGCATTCACATTTTCCCATAAGGAAATTTTGGCATGTAGTTTACCATTTGTTTGTCTTACTAATATTTATTGAGTATATATTATGTATTAGACAGGTTTTGACAGAAGGATTCAGCATGGAGCAAAGCAAATATGTGCATTAGTTTCACATTGCTGCCCTAACAAATAACCACTACAATACACACTTGTTATCTTACTGTTATGGAAGTCAGAAATCTGAACTTAGTTTCACTGGACTAAGTTCAAGGTACTCTCAAGGTGAGCTCTTTCTGCAGACAGGAGGGGAATATCATTTCCTTGCCTTTGGGGGCTTCCATGGGCCACCTGCATTCTTTAGCTCATTGCCTTTTTCTCCATTTGCAAAGCACATCACTTCAACCACTGGTCCTCTCCTTACAACTCCTTTTCCTGACTTTGACCCTCTTCCCTCCCTCTTGTGATTATACTGGGTCCACCTGGATAATCCAGAAAACTCTTCCCATCTCAAGGTCCTAACTTAATCATATCTTCAAAGGCCCCTTTGCCGTGTAAGGGAACATATTTATAGTTTCTGACGAATAGGATGTAGACATTTTTGGGGGTGGGACATTATCCTGTCTCCCACACCAGGTACCTGCTCTAATGAAGCTTACATTCTAAGGGGAAGCCAATAAATGTGAAACCAAGTCAAGAAACTGCACAATTTCAGAATGAATATGTACTATGAAAACATTTTAAAGGGCAGTAGGAGAGTAATTGGTATGGAAAAAATGGCTGTCTTATCTGAGATGGTCAGAGAAAGCCTCTGAGATAGGAGGCTTCAGGTCTAAATGATGAGAGGGAAAGAAAAGAGCTTTCCAGGTAGAAGGAACAGCAAGTGCAAAGGCACAGAATTGGTAACAAGCTTGGGTGTTTTAGGACAGAAAAAGGACCTTTTAGAGGCAAGAGACAGAAAGGCTGGGCCCTGACCAGATAGGTCTCTGTAGGTCATAGTAAAAAGCTTGAATTTTACCCATAATAGAAGACAAAGCAAAGGAGAATTTTAATCAAGAAGAAGGCGTGATATAGCTTATCCTTTGCTTAAAAGTGTGGATTACAGAGGGTCAAGCTGGTGGCAGTGAAAGACTGGCTAGGAGGAGAAGTTTCAGTAGCCCAGGTAGGATGCCATGGTGTCTTGGGGAAGATGCTGAGAAATTACTGAAATATATAGAATATCCTCTAAAAGATCTGCATTTAACCCTCTAATTTCTCTAGAAAAATGCAATCTTCACATGCACCCAATTACCACCGTGTCTACTTTGTACATACATAACAGGCATGAGTACTTGGGGATTGTCTGCTAGTTAATTGACTCTGGCTGTTGATCTGAGGGATATTTGTTTAACTGAGTTGACCAGCTGTTTGGCTGAATTGATTGGATTGATCTGTTGTTTTAGTAGTGTTGAGACAGCTGTCACCATCTCTGGGGTATCCTAGGCTCTCCACTTATATTCCTTTGATATAAAGCCACTTGTAATCATCTTAGTTGATATTTTCTTGGCTACACCGGGAAATGCATCTACCTATCATTTGTACCGATGGTCCTTTGATGTCAAATTGTTTCCGTAGCCGAAACTCTATTGGCTTAGCCATTCTTACTCAGTGTTTGTTTGCCTTCCTTCTTCACCGCCCTGCCCCTGTCTGTCCAGGATGAGGTGGACTTCAGCCAACATTCTGCTCACAGCATCTTTATTAGCAGTTTTGGAATGAATGGGCCTGTCAAATTTTAAGTGGGTGTTCCATGTTTGTGATTTCTTTTCCTTAGCAAATATTTGTGTCTGGAAATTTTGCTTGCAGTGTACAAAGAAACTTTGTACTCCTGGAGGGGGAAAAAAAGCAAGTCCATCTTTGTTATTTCCTTGGGATAGACAGAAATCCTGAAATGTATCTGGAAGACAATATTCACGCAATTGATCTCATTTATTCACCCAAGTTCATTTGGAGGAGGGTGTGTCAAAATTGGCATAAAAACTGATGCATAAAATATTCTGTCAAAAAAAAAAAAACTAGTATTTGGGTTTAAAGAGTAAAGTTTTATAAAACTAAAGGAGGCAGATTCCAGGACTTCAGAATTTATGTACGCAGGGAAGCTACAGCCTGGATCTAAGCATGAAAGGAAATGTTTTCTTGACATTTATTTTCGAAACAAATCAACACTGGAGGTTGTTTTTTGAGGCACGATTCAATAACTGGGAAAAAAATTGCTTAAAAACATCCTCTCCTTTGGTACCTGGAATGCCCTTTCTCTTATGTTTTATTATTTTCTTCAAAATTTAACTGTTCCAGGACTCTTCTCTGATTAACCTCACTTGTGGCAGGGAGGAGTGGAAATCACACCTCACAGGATACTATGGTACAAAAGAAAATAAATACAAAGTCAGGTGGCAGAGGCAGAGTAGGTACTCAAAAATATTATATATTTGTATTTTTTCAATATTGCTTCAGCCTTTTTATAGTTCATTTATTCACTGACAAATTGTTCTTGATGAATGAACCCTAGACTGGAAATAAGAAAACCTCAGCTTTGTTCCAAGCTAGTGGTAGTGTTTGAACATAAACCCAGACCTTTCTACACTCAATTCAGAGGTCACCCATCCCATTTAGCTGCTCATTTATTCAGAAAATATTTACTGAGATTCAATCTGGTTCAAATCAACCTGATTCGGTTCATAAACACAACCTCTGGGAACACAGACCTAAAAGAACTGTCCTGCTCAGTGTTTTAACCACTGAGAAGGAGGTTGCTTTTCCCCTCTGTGGGATGTAAATGCACAACAGATTCCTCCTGCACAGGCCACAGTTCCAACACAGCAGTCAGACAACTGAATCCTATCAATTCTGGATTTTTATGGTGGGTCTTGCCACGAAGAACTTCAACTATCTTATCTTGGTAATATATTTAATATTGCATAACTTTGTGCTCATGCCAAAATAACCTACAGTTCGAAAATATCAAAAGAAGCTTACATGCACGTGTTTATGCTTTAAACACCTTATGAGAAATGGGGTGAGAAATACGTTTTTAAAATATAAACATTTTGACATTAAAATGCACTATCCCTTGAACTAGCATGGATATCACCTTTCCAGATTTACTTAGAAAAACATTAAAAATCAATCCAATAAATTTTCTAGACAGTAGTGTTAAATAATTTATCTTTTGCTTATTTCAGCCTTGTTTTCTCCTTCAAGTTTATATATTTTATTTTTTCTCTTTATTAAATTTTATAACGCTGCATATGTTAATAAACCACATGTTCAATTCTTTTTTCTTCACATCTACTTTGGTTTAGAAATGATTCAATAAAAATATGAAAAATAATTACAGCATTTTTCTTTAATGCAGCGAATCTTACAGCAAATCAACTCATCTCTATAACGTTGTCTGCCTTTTAGCATTTTCTATGTTAGACTCATTCACATGCTGTCAGGGTTTTATGATAAAAAATAAACATTGTTTTCAACCAATAATTTGAAAATCAGTGGTGTTCGGTCCCTACTTCTGAGTAGAAATTATCTTCCATTTAATAGAGTGCCTAGCATTCTCATGGATCAGGAAAGCCATAACCTCTTATGCTCATAGAAATTTACGAAATGGGAAGCTGCTCTCCCTTGGCTAGCCCACTCTTCCCAGACTGAACTTAGAGCTGCCTGAGACAACGTGTGTGTAACTGATCACATATATTCGAAGCTTCGTACTAATTCACCTTCACCCTCCTGGATCAGCCCAATGATAAAATGGGCTGAGCACTCAGGTGGTGTGATCCTGAGCACTGAGGCCTTTAAATGGAAGCTCTCAGTGTCTCCCAGGTGTGGTCATCTGTCACTGGGTGTGAACTTGGACTAGACAACATTTCAGGTCCTTGCAAACTTGAAGATGATCTGATTCTATGAGTTCCTCTGCTCCCTTTTTTATCTACTTCTGTTTCACAGCTGTAACAGGGAGAAGATTCATGCAGCAGCTATTCTGTTATGTCTCTGACTTCACTTAAGGACATCCTTGTGGTCAAAACTTTTTTATGAGAATATCTGAATATCTTATAGAAAATAAATCTTACTTCCCCAGCTATTCTTTCACACACAACTTCTTTCCCGTGGTAGGGCACATCCTACCAGTATCAGGACACTTTCTATTCCTATATGCCAAAGTATTTATCCATTTAACAAATGTTTGTTGAGCACGTACTCTATCAAACATTGTGTTGTGTTGGATACTAGGAACTCAGCAGAGATCAAGAGAGACAGGAATCCTGTACCATCGAATTTTCTTTTAATCAGGTTTTTAGCCAGGTGCGTTTAGTCGTCTGAAAGGTGGTCCCAAAGATATGCCCATATCCTAGTTTCTGGAACCTGTGATTATTATCTTATATGGCAAAAGAGTGAATATCACCTTACATGGCAAAAGGTGTCATTAAATTAAGGATCTTGGGAGGAGGAGTTTTTCCTGGATCTAAATGCAGTCACCTGTATCCTTCTAATAGAGAAGAGAGGAAGTTCAACTCTATACATAGTGGAGAAAACAAGGTGAAGATGGAGCAGAGAGAGACGTGCCCACAAATCAAGGAATGCCAGCCACCACCAAAGCTGGAAGAGGCAAGGGATGGATTGTGCCGTCGAGCTTGCAGAGTGTGGCCCTGTAGATATCCTGACTTTGGATATCTGGCCTCCGGAATGGTGGCAGAATACATTTCTGTTATTTTAAGCCCCTCAGTTTACAGCCATCTGTTACGACAGCTCCCGCTCACCCCACCAAATAGTATAGAAGTTAGGACTTAGGAACCAAAGACTTGGACACTCTGAGCTGTGCAACCTAGTAAATGGATGACTTCAGGCAAATCACGTCATCTCCCTGGCTCTAGAGGACTAATCTGTGAAGTGGGAAAACACTGTCTATCTCTATTTAATTGTTGGCTTGAAAGGTACTATGTGTTTGAGTCATAAGTCTAGACCATAATAAGCATGCAGTCATGGTACACATTTGAACATTATAGCCAGTAGTCTTTTTTCTTAGTTATGAGTTGGTCATTTTATTTGTTAGTCCTTTGCAGTCAGTACAGTATCCCCTTTCCTTCTTTATAAAACAATAATCATAGAGAAAAAAAATGTAAAGATTTGCCTCTGAGGCAAATACTTGAACACATTGATTGTTTTCACTTTTTTTCCCCATTTCTCTTCCAGGCATTATCCATATGCACTCTTTTTTTTAACAGTTTTGTGTCTTGTGTTCTTTTGCACCATTACAAAATATTTCCATATGGGTTTAGTAATGATTACTTATAATGGTTATATAATATGTACTTCTGTTACCATAAAATTATCATGATTTACTTAGCCATGACTTTTTCCTTCATATTTGTGAAGTTTTAAGAATTTTAATAATATTATATTGAACATGTGTAGCTTTCCCCCTTTTTTTCCAACACCTTTATTGAGATATAATTCAGATACCATTCAATTCACCCATTTAAGTATACAATTCAGTGTTTTTTAATAGATTTGCATAAATTGTAAGTTGACTATATGTCAGTTAAGAAAAAAGAGTGATTACAGAATTCCAAACCTGGAGAAGCTCTCCCCAGTATTCCCCAAGGCTCACACCTGCGGTGCTCGATAAGGCCAAAATGCTTTGACTCACTCCTGCAAAGAGCTGTCTTTCAGAACTTGGTAAAGAGGAGCACTCCTTGCCACCATCATAGCATTTGTGGTACTCAAGGGCATTTGTCCCGGGGAGCAGTCAAAAGCAACCCATCTGAGTAAGGCTCAAATATTAGCTGGTTTTCCCATCTGGAGGTCCAGTGTTAGGAGGAATAGCAGCTAATAATTAAAAAAAAAAAAAAAAAAAACCACTCATGTTAAAACAACAAAGTTAACTTCTTACTCTTTTTTTTTTTTTTGCGGTACGCGGGCCTCTCACTGTTGTGGCCTCTCCCGTTGCGGAGCACAGGCTCCGGACGCGCAGGCTCAGCGGCCATGGCTCACGGGCCCAGCCGCTCCGCGGCATGTGGGATCTTCCCGGGCCGGGGCACGAATCCATGTCCCCTGCATCGGCAAGTAGACTCTCAACCACAGCGCCACCAGGGAAGCCCAGTTCTTACTCTTAACACACACTTTAGAAAAAATAATACCCATTGCTGGGAAGGTTAAAGTGAAACTAGAATATCACATTATTGAAGGTAGCATCCATTCAAGAACCCTTTGGGAAAAAAATTGAGCAATAGATATCAAGGGGCATGCTGTAAAAAGATTCTTTTCCTTTGCCTTAATAATGTCTTTGGGATTCTTAGCATAAAGGAATATTTCAAAGATAAAAGCTATACAACCCAACAATTCTCCTCCTAGGTGTATACATCCAGGGATAAGAAAACCTATGTCCACACAGAAGCCTGTACACAAATGTTCACAGCAGCACTATTTATATAGCCAAAAGGCTGAAACGTGACAAATGCCATCAAATGATGAATAGAAAAACAAAATACGGTATTTACACAATGGACTATTACTTGGTGATAAAAAGGAATGAATTTTGAATATGTGCTAAGACATGGATGAACCTTGAGGACATTATGCAAGTGCAATCATCCAGACAAAAAAGGACAAATGCAGGACGCTTCCACTTACGTGAGGCACCTAGAGTAGTCGGATGCCTAGACACAGAAAGTAGAATCGGGGCCGAGATGGGCTGGTTGGATGGGAAACGGGAGTGGTTGAACGGGTGCGGAGTTTCCGTTTGGGAAGATGAAGACGTTCTGGAGATGGACGGTGGTGAGGATTGCACAACATGTGAATGTACTTAATGCCATTGAACTGTACACTTCAAAGTGGCTAAAATGGTAAATTTTATGCATATTTAACAAAATTTTTAAATGGGACAAAACAATCCCAAAGACAGATTTTATGAGTCTATTTATAGGAAATGTCCAGAATAGGAAAATGGGAAGTGATTGCTAATGGGTATGGGATGATGAAAATATTCTCAAATTGACTGTGGTCATGGTTGCACAACCTAGCCAGCAGTCACTTTAAAAAAATATATAAAAGATATTTATTTTAGAGAATTTCAGTCGAAAATAAGAAAAAGTCATTTGAGTCTACAGATAACAAATGTTGGAGAGGGTGTGAAGAAAAGGGAACCCTCTTACACTGTTGGTAGGAATGTAAGTTGGTGCAGCCACTATGGAAAACAGTATGGAGGATCCTTAAAAAAATAAAGATGGAGTTACCATATGATCCAGCAATCCCACTCCTGGGCATATATCCAGACAAGACTATAATTCAGAAAGATACATGCACCACTATATTCACAGCAGCACTATTCACAGCAGCCCAAACATGGAAACAACCTTAATGTCCATCGACAGATGAATAGATAAAGAAGATGTGGTACATATATACGATGGAATACTACTCAGCCATAAAATGAAATAATGCCATCTGCAGCAACATGGATGTAACTACAGATTATCATACTAAGTGAAGTAAGTCAGACAGAGAAAGACAAATACTATATGATATCCTTTATATGTGGAATCTAAAATATGATACAAATGAACATATCTGTGAAACAGAAACAGAATCACGGACATAGAGAACAGACTGGTGGTTGCCGAGGGGGAGGGATGGATTGGGGAGTTTGGGATTAGCAGATGCAAACTATTATATATAGAAAGGTCCTCGTGTACAGCACAGGGAACTATATTCAATATCCTGTGATAAACCCTAATGGAAAAGAATATGAAAAAGAATGTATATACTATATATATGTATAACTGAGTCATTTTGCTGTACAGCAGTAATTAACACAACACTGTAAATCAACTATACTTCAATTAAAAAAAAAGTCATTTTAGAATTACTTTAGTGGTGATAATGAAATTAATACACACAAAATCTTTTATCTATTTGTGACCTTTGTTAGTCATCACAACAGAATAAAAAGAAGCCAGTAAAGGAAAGGGGGATACAGTTCTTCTATAACATCAATCTTATTGTATTTCATACACATATAGCTGCCTCAAGTGGATACCGCTGTTTCGTTACCAGACATCTATCCCCTTCTCTTTCTTTCTGAAGTAACCTAGTTATGTTCAAATAGGTACACAGCCCATGAGACTCAGAGCTGACTTTACCTCCTCCTCCTGAGCTTCAAGTCCAAGTACCAAAACTCCATCCTTTGCACAAAGGATTGGCTTGGGAGTGGATTCATGTCACGATATGACCAATGGGACACAAAAGACCTGTTTGTTGAGGGCTCCTTAGAAAGTTCTTTTTTGTTTACCTGGGAAAGATAGTAGGAGAATTATCGTTCTTCTACTCAGTGTGAATAAGGAAGAATGCTACTTTTGCCATCCTATGGCATTTTAGGAGGAAGGTAGCACTTTGGACTACAGAATGGAGAGACGGTTGATGATTCCAGCACTGACCTTTGCGATCAACCAACACTGAGCTCCACCCTACATTTGCATTCCCAGCTAAGCAAGCCAATAAAAACGTTTATTTTTTAAAAGGCAATTTTGTATTATATTTTATGTTATATATCCTGAGTGATAGACTTGGCCTAGAAAATGCTAACTAAATGGCCCTACATAAATTCACTCACAGAGAGTCATGGCTTTAACTAAAGATTCCTTTAGTGCAATTTAGTTATTATTTAAATTCCAATCTAATAAAGGTAGTGTCATATGTGACATCTGACGAGAAAACGATTCTCCACAGCTAAGAAGTAAAGATAAAATGTAGTGAGGGTATCTATAGCTTGCATATTTGTTTAGGTTTGGAGGAAAAGAAGCAAAAAGACTTGTACTTTTGGTACTAAATAGATTCTACGTGACTATATAGCAAGCGGTTCTTGTTCCTTCATTGTAAAATTTTCTTTGAACAGTTTTCCCTCTAGAAAGTTATTATAATAACATGTTTCCTCCAAAATGCTCTAGTTGGATAACGCTTCCTGCTGAACGACTCCTAGCCCGCTCAGGAATGTGGTAAACACAATGTGATTTGGAGGGTGGATCAAAGTGAAATTATTTTTTTTAAATACCTAAACCAATACATATGTTCAGTAAGGTCAAATACACGAGAAATAAATATTAGCATATGGCCTAATAGGAAAAACTAAAAAAAAAAAAATCATGGGAAAAGAAGCATGCAGCCCAGAAGAGGGAAGGTTGTATATGTTACTTGGAAAGGTTCTTGGTAACCAGAAATTATACTTGACACTATATTGTGATAAGGAGAAAAGACTTGTTTTCTCTTCTTCCACTCCTAGTAATGGTGTGTCATTTCCAGAAAACAATTAAAAATTCTTCCAATGATTGTGCCTAACAATGATTCCAATGATTGTTCCTAAAAATTCTTCCAATGGTTGTTCCAATGATCATTCTAACAATGACTGTTCCTGTAACCAAACGTGTCTTTCAGGATCTCTTTGGTATCCTGAGATTATATTCCATAATACCTCAGACTGTTGTAGAAGCAAAGCACATGAATGGATTCTGAATATGACTTTAAAATAACTCACGGGGTGGATTGGTGGCACCTTTTTTTAAAAAAATATATTTATTTTACTTATTTATTTTTGGCTGTGTTGGGTCTTCGGTGCTGCGCGCAGGCTTTCTCTAGTTGAGGCCAGCGGGGGTTACCCCTCGTTGCGCTGCGCGGGCTTCTCATTGCGGTGGCTTCTCTTGTTGCAAAGCACAGGCTGTAGGTGCCCGGGCTTCAGTGGTTGTGGCTTGTGTGCTCTAGAGCTCAGGCTCAGTAGTTGTGGTGCAAGGGCTTAGTGGCTCTGCAGCATGGGGGTTCTTCCCAGACCAGGGCTTGAACTCGTGTCCCGTGCATTGGCAGGCGGATTCTTAACAATTGCACCACCAGGGAAGCCCAGGAGCACCTTTTAAGTTAGGGTGGGAAGAGGGAGTTTTGAGCTTGGGAAGGCCAGGCAGGTAAGGAAAGATGTGTCTAGTCTTTTTATTTATATCTTTATTTATCTATTGTCAATGACACTGTCACAATAAGATCTTCTGTTAATTGCTGATGATGGAAGCTAATAGGAAAGAAAAAGTTATTCTTTAGGGCTAATGTTGTTAGTTCTTTGCTATTCCAGCTCTTCAGAAAGAGCTCTGATCCATCAAAAAAAAAGGTATTTAGAAGAGGTACCAAGAGAGAAACATACAGAAGGCGTTTTTCGAGTCACTTCTTCAGTTTTTATCATCAGGCGCTTACTCCGTGATTTACCCCCTCTTGTCCTCTCTCATTGTTCTCATCTCTTCCCAACCAATTTTAGGACTTAAACACCTTTACACTTCTCCATATTAGATGAACAAGCTGTGCGGACTCTGAGGATGAGATGGAGAAGGTCAGCTAGGTGCTTTTATTTACGGATTCGCAAATACCGCCACGGGATATAACGCATGACAGCAACCTACAGAGAAAATGCTCAAATCTGCATTCTAGACCCAGAGTTGACAACCTTTTGCTGTAAAGAGCCATATAGAAAACCTTTCAGATTTTGCATACAACCTCCATCACATCTACTCAACTCTGCTGTTATAGTGAACAAAGTAGCCTTAGACAATACATAAATGGAGGAGCGTTTCTTTATGGTCCCCATAAAACTTTATTTATGGACACTGAAAGGTGAATTGCATATACTTTCCACATATTGTGAAATATTATGCTTCGTGCTTCAACCATTTAAAAACTGTAAGAACCATTCTTAGCTCACAGGTATACAAAACATATCACAGACAGCCGTTGCCCCCAGGCCATGGTTTGCTGACCCTGTTCGGGATCCCCCCCTCTTAAATACCTTAGAATGGTGAAAAACAGGAAACATCACCCATCCTATTCTGGGATTCTTCCTCTTCCCACTTCTTGAGCCGATCATAGCATCTTTGTACATTGCAGTAAGAGAAATCTTAGGTAGGGACGTGAAACTTGTCTGAAGAGCACATTGTCACGATTTTATGAAAGGGGTGAAAAAAATTCAAAGTACTCATCTTTACAGCTCTATAAAATATAAAGCCTTTCACATGTCACATACACTGGAGTGACAGAAACCAAAGTTCAATAAAAGTGAAGGGAAAGTTTTTTTTCATGTGTTATTGTCAGATTTCTTCCTACAGGCCTTCTTCTTTCAGTCTCTAATTTAGAGACATATGTTCTAGCTATTGAAAGACTTTGGCTTCTTTCAGTCACCTACTGGTGTATAAAAACCACTCTAAATGTAATGTCTTCAAACGACAGCCATTTTTTATGTCTACAATATGGCGGGTTCGCTGTGGGGTTCTTCTGCCGGTCTCTCCTGAGCTCACTCATGTCACTGTGTTCAGCTGGTGGGTAGATAGAAGCCTGGGCTCTCCTGGGATGATTGGGGTGGCTAGGTCTTTCTCTCCCCATCCCAGGCTTCTTCATGGAATGGATAGCTCAGGACAGCATTCCAGGTGAGCCCAGATGGAAACTGCAAAGCCTCTTGAAGCTCAGGTTCCAGAATTTTCATGATATTCTTTCATTTCCTCCACATTCTATTGTTCAAAGCAAGTCAGAACACCAGCCTAGATTCAACAGGGAATTTGTAGCCACTGAGCAATCTACCATATCACACACCTCAGGGCTTGTGGAAGCTATGGGTGCAAATTATGCCTTTTATGTTGAATCATTTTGATTTTCGTAACTGCATATTAAGAGAAACGACTTTAATGACATGGTTACAAAGCTTAGTGATGAGCTTTCAAGAGGACCACAGATGAAGACCATTTACAAGACTAGACATTGTCATAAAATTGGTTTGTCTTGGCTCTTGTCATTTTGGTAAAAAGGAAAACTCAGAGAGATTGCCTGTTGAGACAATGCAGAGGATGGGCATGAAGGAAATGCTAGTGGGAACCTCAGCCATGTCAGGGAAAGGCTTCGGGACAGGTACTTGAAGGATTTGGGAGAATGGAAACCACGTATGGTAGAGATTGCAAAGACAGAGAAAATGGGATCTCTTTGGTCACGGTCACAGTCAGAACTGTGGATCAGGAAGAGGTTCCAGAAGTCGTCCTAGTGAACTTAGGCATGAGTCAATAATAAAGTGGCCATCCTTCCTTGTTAGAGTGTTTTTAGTTCAGGTTTGAGACCTTCTTTGTTGAGAATATCACACCAGCTCTTTACCATACTGGAAAACACATTTTCAAAGGTCACTAGGAAACCATTGGGGCTCTGAGTTTCCATAGTTCGAGGGATGGGGAGAAGAGATGCAGCAAAGAATGGTACTGCTGCAGGATGGCACACTGACCCTAGCCATCACGACCTGATGCTAAGTCAGTCCCACCTAGAAACCTGCCAATGGTACTAACAATAGCCTTTTTCTTCAAACCTAAGATGCCATCTATTGTAAGTTGAATTCTGATTTATATACCATTCAGTAACTATAAGATGCCACCTGTAGGATGTATCCTGATTGATTTCGAAGATAAGTTGTGAGTAAACACACTTTTTAGAGCTGATGGAATTTGGTCATAATAATAACGAAAACATGAACTAAATAATGAGCACAGGAACCTGCTAAGCACTTTGCATATTTTTTTTGTCAATGCTTAACAGTCTATGAGAGACTTTCCATTATTCTAATTCCTAGTGTATGGACAAGGCAACTGAAGCTGAAGAGATTAGGTCACCTTATTCAAGGTCAGATGGTCAGTAAATGCAAAGCCAAGATTCTATCCTTGGTCTTTCTAACTCCAAAACCTGGCCTCTTAATCGCTAAGCTCTATGGCGTTTTCTGCAAGTTGGTCATGGACATGTAGCAAGATGTGGCTCAGTAACCGTCACAAGAACAAACAAAACAAATGAAGACTTCAAAGACCTAAAATTAAAACAGAATGGAGAAATACCGCAGGCCAATGGGATCACTTTCGCTTTTCCATCTATCAGAGGGCAAAAGAAAGAGTTTGATCATTACACAGAATGCAGTGTTCGCTCTACTGCCAGACATCTTCATAAAGACATTTTATTCCTTCCTTTTTTTCCTTTTCTTATGCTTGCTCAAGTCTGAGCACTGCTCTCTAGTAGGTAGTGCTCACACTTCAGCAAGCATATGAATTTTATACACAATCCTAAAATTTCTATACTTTATGAGCAACTTTGGAAACTTTCAAGAAAAGTTTTGTCTTCAGCCAATGTTGGTGCACAAATGTCTTGGGGATTTCATAGCTCTTCACAGGGGTACCACTGCTTAAGCAAGAAAGTACCCAGCAGAGGATACTCTTCTGTATTTGGTGATGTTCCACCTAATTCTAATATTCTACCATTACTTATCTAGATATTAATTTGGGGAATGTGATGGGACCGATTACTTTTTCACCTATTCAACAGAGTTTGAGAAATCACCCCTTATGTCAGATATGACATCTATATACCATGCTGGGGATGCTGAGATAAAATATATAGTCCCTTGTTTCAAAGAGTTCATGGTCTACAAGAAACCAAGGGTTGAATAAATGGCTGTGACTGAGGTCTGCTCAGGATAACTAGGCAGCACAGGTGATGGACACATAGCCCAGCTGGGTTGACCAATTTAGCTTCCTGATAAGCTGAGGCTCCTGTTGAATATTTTAAGAATGTCAGAATTAGACAAGATAGATGATGATGAATGGCTTGCGAAGAAGAGAGGAAAAGCAAGTCAAAGGAAAGGAGGCAAGAACATTCAAGAGCAAGGATGGTACCATCTCTTCATTTTACTATGCAGTTGGTGTTTTCCACCACCCATCAATGTAATACAGATCAGGGGTGACAGCCCTAGCTCACTCTTTTCAATAGCTACATGGGAATCCTAGGACCAGCTACGTGGGTATCCCACATATTCAGTCAACTATCCCTCTACTGATGGACTTTCAGATTATCTCCAGGGTTTTGCTACTAAAAACAGTTGCGGCTGTAAACATTCATTTATGTATAACTGTAGGCTTAGGTACTTGATTTCTCCCAAGATCAATTCCCAAATTGACACTGTTGAATCAAAGGGTATTACATTTTTAAAAAAATGCCAGACTACTGTATCAATTTATCTTCTCACCTAGCAGTGTAGGTTGCAAATCTTGATAATTTTTGCTAATTTTAAAAGCCCAATGATAACTCTTCGTTGTAATTCTTACTATCCTGACCACTGATGAAGTTGAAAATGTTTCCTTTTCTGTGATTACCCTGTTTATATCCACTGAACATTTTCCACATTGTCTTCTTCCTGTCGTTTTTAGGGGTTCTTTTGAATACTTAGGTTATTAACAAATTTTCATTCAAATTATGCACACTTGTCCTCCACTTTGTCTTTTGACTTTTGTATCATGACTTTGACTTTGCTGACTTCATTTATGATGTATTTTGTTATAATATTTTTAATTTTTGTAAATTCCTATGCATTTTTCTTTACTTTTATACAGTTTTCAGTTTCCGATCTTCCTTGAGAAAGTCTCCCATATCTTGATGACGCACAAATATTAATTGAAAATTTATTCTAATACTTTCACTATTTCTAAAGTTTAGATTTTTTGTACACCTTAAAAATACATATCTTCTTTCAGATAAAAGAAACACAGAGAGATAAGTGGTTTTGATATGAATAATAATTAAATAAATAATCTTTCTCACCAGTATAGGTCAAGTGGGACCCCCTTCTACTTTGTTCTGAGGCCCAGGCTGACAAAATAGCGTCTCTCTGGAACAACGGGACTGGAATCTGAAATACTACTCATCTGGGACTGATGGGCAAATAGGGAGTCGGGAGGACGGAGTAAGACAGGAAGGAGACTGAATGTTATCCCAAATTCGGATCCCTATCAGATCTGATTCTTCTTGCTTATCTTCACTTTCCTCTGCCTTATTCCCAGCAGTTTCAATTGAATTTGATCCATTTTTGAAAAGCCAGGCAGTGATTGGCAGGCATGAAAGAAAAGTTCAAATTCGATTTGCTCAACCCCTTTGGCGCCATGGTGGATGATTATGGCGATGTTTCTTTCTATTGATGCTGTAATTAGATCTTTGGAATGGTTGCTTGTATATTAGTCCGAGGATGTGAATTTACATCCAAAGGGTTGTTTTACAGTTGTAAAACTTTGAAAGTGGAATGAAAGTCTTTTCTTGTTTAATTCAGCCACATAGTCAATCCGTCACATTTCAGATGCCAAAATGGTGCAGAAATATAGTACTTTTCAGCTTTGGTTACTTCTATATTTGATCTGCTGTCAAACAGCCGGTAAGCTGATGCAGGAGGATTATTTTGATAAGGCTATTTCTAAAGAGAGGATCCAAAACAAGAACATTATGGTCTTCCCCATTAATGTCAAATAAATTGTATTCGGCCAGACATGGTTGGGGCACTTCTGAAAATCTGTTCTCTTTCAAATTGCACTACGTTCTATTTTCTGAAGAATGCTCGGTTCTTGTTTGAAATATTTAGAATAAAAGCTTTTAAGAACAGTTTCTTTAGAAGCTGGGTTGGCTTTTATTGGAAACTGTGGTTTATCCTAGAAAGTAGTTCCCGGATAATGGCTAGAGAATGGTCGTGGTCCTATTTCAGAACAAGCTGAACAGGACCACCCCTGTGTGGGAAGCTCTGAAGAGTTAGAAGATGGTGTAAAGATGCCGAGCTCTTGGATGTGGGGAAGAAGGCTTTAGAACCAGCAGGTGGAAGTGCTCAGGAGATCAACCTTAGTTCCTTTATGACTTAGTTCCTTTATCACTTTGCCCTTTGCTCGGGGTCTTAAAATGGGCCTAGTCCAAAAGGTCACCAATGTGGCATTAGTGGCCCAGGAATTATCTTGGCCATTTGAGTTACCCCTGAGGCTATGTTTCAGCCCAGGAGAAATGTCAGCCCATTATTTTAGAAAAGTGCGTTCTGGGGCTGCAAAGCCATTTATATTTCATATGCTTTTGGCCCAAGTGAGGGAGAAGTAGAGTCAGATCCAAGGGTGGTAACAATTGAAAATATTAATTTGTTAATTCAACTAAAATTGACTGAACCTTTAAAATATACAGGGCCTTGTACTAGGCACTGCAGAAAAAAACAAGGAGTTCCCTATTAGTGGGTGCACATTAAAGTCAGAGTGTGGTCTGCAGGAATAACCAAAGAATTAGCAATTTTGCAAAGGAAAGAAATCCCAGCAGATGGTGAATTCTTAATGAAAGAGTTATTCCATACAAACTTTGACAGGCAGAAACATTTCCAAGGGTCCCAGATGGAGACAGGAGGACGGGTCCCTCCAAGGTGCGAGGAGCATATTCATTCTAACTTTGACTCTAGTGAGCACCAACTCCATTCATAGCACCATGCTTCCTGCTGGGGAACAAAGTAGAAACGGACATGGATTGTGCAGGAATGAACTCCAGTGGCGAGGTAAGATATACTGATAAATAAATATAATACAAGATTGAAAGAAATGCATTACACATGACATATAGGTCCTTGCTCTGGGAATTGTGTTGGAATTTAGAGAGATGATATTCAGCCTAACAGGAGGCCACAGACTAGGGATTTGGAGAAACAGGTCCACCTTACAGCATTTTCACTACGTTACCTAATTGTAATCTGGAAAGAACCATGAGAGGTAGAGGATACAAGAAAGGCTAAGATCTATGATCCCTATTTTACAGATGAGAAAACTTGGGTCAAGAGAGGAGAGTTTTGTTTCCTATTGACATATACACACTACTAAGTATAAAATAGATAACCAACAAGGACCTACTGTAGAGCACAGGGAACTGTGCTCATAATAACCTAAGTGGGAAAAGAATCTGAAAAATAATGGATACATGTATATGTTTAACTGAATCACTTTGCTGAAACTAACACAGCATTGTTAATCAACTATACTCCAATATAAAATGAAACTTAAAAAAAAAGAGTAGAGTTTTTTGTTATTTTTTGTTGTAGTTTTGTTTCACTTCTCAACATGTAGTTCCTGAAGAATGTTTTTGCTAAAGGGAATTCATCTTGAGTTGGGACTTAATTTATTCTAGTTCATCAGCTGATGGGACATTGTGGATGATGCTTTCTTGGCTTTCTTAGCCTTTTTGATTAGCAACCTGGATGCTGAATTTGTCTGAAGTGGGTGGGTAATAAAGCTTGCCCTATGAACAAAATCAAATGCGAAAGCCCTTTCAAAATGAGAAACCACCACACAAAATAAGGCATTAAGTTTTTTTTTTTCTTTTTTTTTGCGGTACGCGGGCCTCTCACTGTTGTGGCCTCTCCCGTTGAGGAGCACAGACTCCGGACGCGCAGGCTCAGCGGCCATGGCTCACGACGGGCCCAGCCGCTCCGCGGCATGTGGGATCTTCCCGGACCGGGGCACAAACCCGCGTCACCTGCATCGGCAGGTGGACTCTCAACCACTGCGCCACCAGGGAAGCCCCAAGGCATTAAGCTTTGCACGGTGAACTTTCAGTCCACATTTTCAGTGCCATCACATCATTTTTAAAATTCATCTCTGTGAAAGATGCTAAAAGTCTGAAATATTGAGGTCTATGAGGAATTCGTCACAATCAGCAAAATTGTTCACCACATTGTTTGCCTTCTACTTGGAGCTGGTATTTTCATTGAGCTTTGAAAGGCAAAAAAGATCAATTTTACTGTAATTTTGCAGAGCTGCCTTGTTCAACCTCATGCACAAACATCAGTGTACAGCACCCCTGTGACTATCCTGAGATAATTTAAGGGATCCTGATGGACTTTAGAACTGGTTTTACAGACATTGGTTTCACCTCTAATGCTTGATGTACTGCTAAACCATGAACAGAGCAAACAACAATGAGAAAGAAACAGAATTTGCTAATCTCCGACATAGGCTTTCATGTTACTCTGCAACTCCTTTCTTCCAGAGAATCACTTAGACTTAACACGGATGGAGGCAGTATTAGCTATTTACTCTCCAGTCCAGTTCTATGAATGTCAGATCACGGGTTGCATATACGTCCTGCACATTTGCTGTCTGTAATACATTAGAGCTTCCTGAGATTAAAAATAGAGGGCAAAAAGAGTGTGGAGATTTCAATTTGCTTAGTGGCAGAATTTTCTGCACGGATGTGACTTCTGGTGTTATGAAATATAAGAGGGATGATAATTTTGGTTGTGGCCTGAATTCATGCATAAATGTACCAAGGAGACAGTAGCTCCTACACCAGCGTTATGATGGTTTCTCTTTCTTCTCCATCTTCTTCTCCTTCTTCTTTAAATCCCTATTCAGTTAGGAAATCTACTCTCTGAACTGATATGGAGAGCTTTCTAAGCAAAAATAACTTTTTTCAGTGTCAAATTTTAGAAAGATGAAATGAACAAACCATGCCAGTTTCCATTCATTCAGTAAACCTTTCAGCATTACAATCTCTCCCAAGGAAGGACATTTTTTTACAGCCTGTAAATGCTTCCTGATGTATAATATACCCCCTGAAAAGACCTGAATAACCTCAGCCGCATTTGCCATATTATAACACCAGGATGTTCAGTGAGAGGGCTTAGAAGACTTGATTTTTGTGGTTAATGAGTGCTCCGAAGAATCAACGTCTTTGACTTTTAAAGGAGAGCTTGACTGCAATTTCTCCATCAACGTCAGGTTAAGAAGACACACCTGAATATAGGAAAATATCTGAAGATTCACATAAAACAGACCACCAGAGGAAAAATTAATTAATTGTATCGATAATGACCATGAAACAACTCTATACAATGCCTAAAGTAGCCAAAGCATATGCCAGAGCCGATAACCATCCTGCAGTTCTGATTTCTGGGGAGTCCGCTAGTAACACAGAGAGAAAAATTCTGCTCCAAAGTCAGAATGAACATGCAGGCCATTTCAACCTGGGCCATGGGAGTTGGGAGAAAAACTGCACATTAGCCTTTGTTAGGGAATGGCTTCCTAGGTATAACTGTACAGCTGGAAAAACTGAGGCCAAGGATGGTACGGTGGAGGAGTTGGAAAAAGTATTTGAGAAGTGATTCTCAGTTCTGGAGGTCTCTAGAGGCTTAAATCTAATTAGTACATCCTATACCTTTTCACCTGTACATTTCTGCCCAATCCTGGAACAGGTGATAGCCAATTTATTTAAAGTTTCTCAGTGTTGGGGTAGGATTTTCCAGATTTAAAAAGCACTTTCCCATAAACCCTTATTATCATCCCTCTTATATTTCATGACACCAGAAGTCATATCCGTGCAGAAAATTCTGCCACTAAGAAAACTGAAATCTCCACACTCTTTTCCCCCTCTATTTTTAATCTCAGGAAGCTCTAATGTACTACAGACAGCAAATGCACAGGATGTATAGTGAGAAAATTACTGACATTAAATTGTGTGTGCTCTCTTGCACTTTTGTCTTTGAATTCAAACAGGTGGCAAGAGTTTGCAATGTACTGCTTTAGGGCTTTCTGCCATGGTGGAGAGATGAAGCAGCCTTTTCCTTGCAGGAGATCATTGAGAAACTTGACATGTTTCTGGAAGGGCAGGAAGCAGCAGAGTACCCTTGTGATGTAGGGGTGATCTAAGAGAATGGAGAGTGGCTGAGATTCCTCTGGGTTCCGGGGTCTCGTTCCCAGGCCTTACCCATTCATCCCCGACACACACCTCAAGTTGGGAGAGTAAGATGGGAAAGGCAGCAAGGAGTGGCTGAGTGGTACCCCAATCACATCCCAAAGCCATGCACACTGCACACTGAGATAGTGGCTGTCCTGGTAGAAACCCATAATATCGATGACTAATTACTGCTGTACTTGGTTTTCACAACCCTACGGATGTATGACTTAAAGATCACATGACTAGTTGAATGTAAAGCAAAAGCAAGAGTCCAGATCTCAAGCCCCAGCCAGATTCCTTTCTGTTACAGGCTCCAACCTCAGCATTGCAGATGAAGCTAATTCTAAATTCTAATCTCACATCAGCTGTCACAGATTTCACCTCTGGAAATCCAACTGCGAAAGCCATTTTCATCAGTAGAAACAAGGAAGAATTTATATTTTTATGACTCATTTCCCAGAGACCCTGAAAGAATAGAAAAGCTATACATGCAAAGGGTTTTTCAGTTGTTTGGAGGCATTCCATTATCTATATTCAAAACAGTTGCTGCTGGGGTGCCTTTGCCTTGAAGGGATTGAGAATCAGGTAAGAAGGCATCTATGACTTATAATCACAATTTCAAAAAAACAGTAATATTTTAAAGGTATCCATTGATAATGCTGAATCAGTTAAGTAAAAGATTGCATCTGTCTTGCTTCTGACAGGAATAATAGCAAACATTTTAATAATCCAATTGCTAAAGATCTGGATGTTTATTAAGCTCTTAACATATTTTAGATAACTAGGGAAAAAACAGTTACATAATGAATATAGTTTGTTGAATATAATAATGCTTTTGCGGTTTTCCCCCTCTTTTTTGTATGTCAGTGTCAATTTAGAATTTTGTGAAGTGCATAGTCAGTCCAGTCATGATATAGAACATTTCTATCTCCCACAGTAAGTTCTTTCTTGTTCATTTGCAATCATTCTTCTTCCCTACCCTTGGCCTTGACAACCAATGATTATCTTTCTTTTCTTTCTTTTCATTTTATTTTGATAAGAACACTTAACATGAGATATATCCTCTTATCAGATTTTAAGTGTATAATGCAAACTGTAAGCACAATATCGTCCAGATCACTAGAATTTATTCATCTTGCAGCACTGAAACTTCATA
Source organism: Delphinus delphis (assembly GCF_949987515.2). Lineage (NCBI taxonomy): Eukaryota > Metazoa > Chordata > Mammalia > Artiodactyla > Delphinidae > Delphinus > Delphinus delphis. The sequence continues at coordinate 138,998,641 of NC_082686.1, forward strand.
CCTGTTGATTATCAGCTGTTTCCTCTCCCCTCAGTCCCTGGCAACCACTACTACATTCTCTGCTTCCATGAGTTTGACTCTTAGATATCTCATATACCTGGAATCTTGCAGTCTTGCTGTAACAGGCTTATTTCACTGCACATAATGTCTTCAAGGTTCATCCATGTTGTCACATATTGAAAGATTTCTTTCTATTTTAAGGCTGAATTATATTGCATTGCATGTATGTAGCATGTTTTCTTTATCCATTCGTCTGTTGATGGGCATTTAGATTGCTTGTACATCTTGACTATTGTGAATAGTGCTGCAATGAACATGGGAGTGTTAACATCTCTTTGAGATGCTGATTTCCATTCTTTTGGATAAATACACAGAAGTGGGATTTTTAGAGTATATGGTAGAAAATAACGAAGATCAGAGATAAAATAGAGAAGAGAGAACTCACATGATCATCTTAATAGATGCAGAAAAATCATTTGATATAATTCAACATCTTTTCATGATAAAACTCTTAAAAAACTAGGAATAGAGGGAAATTACTTCAATATAATAAAGGTCATAGTTAAAAAGTCCACAGCTAATATCATACTCAATGGTGAAAAACTGAAAACTTTTCCTCTAAGATGAGGAACAATGCAAGGATGTTCACTGTTGGCACTTCTATTCAACATAGTACTGGAAGTCCTAGCCTGAGCAATTAGGCAAGAAAAATAAATAAAATACATCCAAATCAGAAAGGAAGAAATAAAATTGTTATTTTTTGCATATGACTGGCTCTTATATATAGAAAGCCCTAAGGACTCCACAATCTCTCTCACACACACACACACACACACACACACACACACAACTCTGTTAGACTAATAAAAGAATTCAGTAACATTGCAGGATACAAAATCAACATGCAAAAATCATTTGTGTTCTATACACTAAAAACTATCTGAAAATGAAATTAAGAAAACAATCTAATGTACATAATAGCATAAAAAGAATAAAATACTTAGAAATAAACTTAACTAAGGAGGTGAAACACTTGTGCATTGAAAAGTACAAAATATTGATGAAAGAAATTAGAATGCAAACAAATGGAAAGATATGCTGTGCTCATGGATTGGAAGACTTAATATACTTAATATTGTTAAATTGTCCACACTACCCAAAGCTAACTACAGATTCAATGTAATTATTATCAAAACGTCAGTGGCAATTTTTTAGAAAAAAAAATTCCTAAAATTCCTATGGAATCACAAAAGGTTCTGAAGAGTGAAAACAATCTAGAGAAAGAACAAAGTTAAAGGCCTTGTACTTTATGACTCAAAACATATTACAAAGCTACAGTAATCTAAACATTATGATAATGGCAGAAAGAAAGATATGTAGACAAATGGAACAGAATAGAGTCCAGAAATAAATCCACGCATACAGAGTCAACTGATCTGCAACAAGCATGTCAAGAATACACAACAGGAAAAGGATAGTCCTTCAACAAATGCTGTTGGGAAAACTGTATACCCACTCTCAAAATAATGAAACTGGACCCTCATCTTAACATCATACACAAAAATCAACTCAAAACTAGATTGAAGACTTAGATATAAGATGTGAAACTATAAAACACTTAGAAAAAAAATCATAGGTAAATACCTTCATGACACTTGTCTCGGCAAAGATTTCATGAATATAATACCAATAGCACAAGCAACAAACGCAAAGATAGATAAGTGATTTGTTTTCTATGACTCTTATTTTGCCATTTCTCTCTATATTTGCATTATAAATGGAATAATACAGGATGCACTTTTACTGTGTCTGACTTCTTTGACTTAGCATAATGCTTTTGATATTCACTCATATTGTTCCAAGTATCCATTGTTTATACCTTTTAGGACTGAGTACTATTCCATTGAAAGGATATACCAAATTTGTTTATCCATTTGATATTTGTGGTGTTTATCCATTAGATACTTGGGTTGTTTCCAAATTAGTATTATTATGAAAAAAGCTTCTATGAATATTTATATACAAATTTTTGTGTAGACACAGGCATTCATTTCTCTTAAATGACCAAAAGTAATACTGCTGTGCCAAATAGTAAGTATATGTTTAAATTTAGAAGAAACTAAAAAAATGAAGTGACTGCACAATTTTATAATTCTGGAAGCAATATATGAGAATTCTTGTTTCTCCACATATTTGCCAACACTTTGTATTATCATTTTCTTAATTTTAATTATTCTAGAGTGTGGATAATGGTATCTGATTTTTAGTTTATAATTCATTTATACCTAGTGATTAATGACGTTGAAGATTTTTTATATAATTATTAGCCACCCATATATCTGCTAAAATGTCTGCTTAAATAGTTTGATCATTTTTTAAGTGGGTTTTTTGTCTTCTTATTACAAAGTTGTGAAAGGCGCCTTTCATGCCATACAGATTGGGAGGAAATAAGTAAAACTATTTTATTCTAAGATAATTTGATCACCTATGTAGAAAATACTAAATAATTTTTTAAATTAACTACTAGAACTAATGAGAGAATTTAGTAAAATTGTAGGGTTTTGTTGATATACAAAACTCAATTATATTTCTCTATATGAATATGAACAAATAAATTGGTAATAATGCATAAAACTATCATTTACTAAGGTATAAAATTTTTAAAATACTTAAGTATAAAATTAACAAAATGTACACAATATTCATACACTGAAAGCTACAAAATATTGCTGAGAGAATATTTCTAATATACCAGTTAATAAAGAAATATACTTGTCCATGGATCTAAGACTCAAAATTGTTAAGATGTCAGTTCTCCTCACAATGACCTATGGGCTCAGAGTAACCCAAATTAATATCCCAGTAGGCTTTTTTAGACATACAAGATATATATAAATATAGTAATATATAATATATAAATTAAAATATATATCATATATAAGTGGAAAGGACCTAAAATATTCAAAACAATTGGTAAAAAAAGAAGAACAATACCATAAGACTCATATTTCATGGTTTCAAGGATTATTATTGTAAAGCTATAGCAATAAAGACACTGTGATACTGGGTTGAAATATACATACGGATGAATGGAACATTATAAACAGTCCAAAAATACACCCATACATACATGGCCAATTTATTTTTGTCAAGGTGCCAAGGCAATTGAATAGCCAGAAGATAATCATTTCAACTAATGGTGCTGGAATAACTGTGTAACAATATGCAAAATATATATACGTTAGACAAATGAAACTCAACCCTTACATCACACCATACACAAACACTGAAAAATAATTATAGGCTTAAATGTAAGAGATAAAATTATAAAACTTCTGTAATATAAAAGAGGAGAAGTTATTAGTGACCTAAAGTTAGGTGAAGATTTTTTAAATAGAGTATAGAAAGCACAAACTATAGAAAAATTTAATGCATTGGATTTTATCAAAGTTAAAAGTTTGTTTCTTCAAAAGGAACTGTTAAGAAAATGAAAAAGCGAAGAATAGCTTTTTAAAAACATTGGTCCATATAAATAGTGGAGAGAATAAAGTAAATGGACTCTGGCTGGTGAAATTTAGGGAAATCCTACTAAAGGTTGAATTTGATTCTTAGGTTGCTAGATAGTTTGATTCATCTTGTGGTCCTACGTAATGAACACATTTTCACCTGACTTCTCTCTTCCTTCTACTGTTTTTCCATATATTTGTGCACAACTATTAGGATCCTGCAGTAAAAGCAAAGACACATTTCTCAGGCATTGTGTTTGGATTTTAGGGGGGAAATCCCTGCCACATGTGAAGTAGGAGTCTTGGACTAGAAGTATATTTGATTATGCCTTCTGAGAGCTACTTATACCTCAACCTTTCATGATCCCTCTGTCCAATGTGAATAGCAGAGACTTGGACAGATTATCACAGTCATGATGGTTCTGATCCAGATCAATCCTGCTTAACAACAAACAAAAATAAATTGATAATAGCTTTTTTTTCTTTTTGGCTACTTTTCTCCATGACTGGATCTCACATGAAAGTAAATTTGAGAATAATTATTTGACATTCAAAAGATGAAAAGAACTTTCAAATAGTTTTCCAGTATCATTTTAAATGTTTTTTATTCTTTTCTGAATTCTAGATATTGCCCATAGAAAAAAAACATTTTTGGGGGGAAATTTTTTTTTTAAAGCATTGAAGTCAGTGTAAAGTGGGTTTATTTTGGACTTATCAATAGGGATTAGCATTTAAAGTACCAACAGGATGTTGCTATCTTATTTTAAGAATCTGTTCCCACATTGGGTACCCAGAGTATTGTATTTTAATCAAGTTGTAGAGTAGCTGGATAAAAATGTTCCAAAGTCACATACACTCAATCACTAAATGAGTTAGAAACCTTGAAAACTGACTGGTTGTTAGCCTAGAAATTTCAAAGCTCCCTTTGTCATTAATTATATAGCTTCTCTTTTCCAACAGAAAACAGAACATAATGAATAATACTGCATTTACTAAACTTATGATCATTTTCTCTTGCCTGAAATGGACTCTAAAAATGCCAACAGACATCACATCTTCTTGGTAAATAGAGATCATGTTTTTCTATTTTAGAATACAGCCATTATTTCAGAGACATAAACATTATCTCCCACAAAAATTTTCATTATAAACTCATTTAAGACTCTTGTCTTAAGGTTTTATTAACAGTGTAAAAATACTTCTCTATAATCACTCTCATCATGTCTGCATATAACAGATTCAAACTCTACATGATATCAGTTGTTGCCTATATTATTTGTACTTGGGGGTTATACATATGCATGTACCTGTTACACCTGTATTTTTTAATTCCAGGTATTTGACTAGTTTTACACATTGTAAGTCTTAAAAATATCAACATCAAAGTAATTTCTTTTCAGAATATCTAACTCTATGTGTCTTACATATTCAGTAAAATAGTGCAGCTTCTTGTATGGTAAGAATTAGAATTGTAAATTAATGCTAAAGAGTGAGCTAATACTTAAGTATTACCTCATATTTTTATGAATTATGTGTTTAAATATTTACAAATTAATAATAGCATGACTTTCTATTTCTTTTTTTAACACAAGAAAATATGAAATCTAAATACTCAAACTGTCCTTTCTCCAACACCATTTTTTTTTAATTTTGTGCTTAAAGGATAAAATATACAGCACAGATCCTAAAATGGGACATTAAAATAATGAAACAGTAGTTTTCCTAATTATTTTCTTCCATTTATGCTCTAAATGGAAGTTACGTTTCCAAACTATATGTTAAATCCATACCATTTCCATTTTCACCACTAGCATCACCCTAGACGTCATTATTTTTGCCTGAACTATTCTAATATCTGTTAATATAGATGTCTTCTAAATTTGTTGCTTACATACTTCCTCAAACATTTGAGAAATCTATGTTTGTTCTCTTTGCATGATATTAAGTGGAGATCTAAAAATTTTTATTGAGAGTTTAAACAGTTGCAAAGGATGGTAATTTGTTACTGCTTATCAATTGGCATGTAAAAATAAGCTGTTATATCTACTCTTCAAAGGTTCAATGGATGATAAATATAAAAGTTTGATACTCACGATATCAAGCTTCTGCACACAACAGAATAACTCCAGACTCTTTTATAAAGAACTAGAGAATTGGAGAATTCTTTTAAAAAGTTATTTTCTAACACTGCACAGAAACATAGCATATTAGGGTAAGAATTCACAAAATGGGGCAAAGGACAAGTAGGAGACAGAACAAGTATAGGGAGCTAAAATTTAGGAAATGGACAGATTTCACAACATGGCTGGAAATTTTAAAAGTTCTCACCAGCCAAAGTAGAGAGACCTTGCTGAACACTTGAGATGTTCAGCTGAGATTCCAAAAAGGCCATTCCTTAAAAGGAAGGATAAACTGGCCCTGCAATAAAGGCTACTCTTCATCTGTCCTACAAAAAAAAAAAAAAAAAAAATCTTTAAAATATTCTAAAAATGAAAATGCTGACACAAAAGTATAATAAATGAATTGCTTGCCAGAACAAAATGTAACTCTTTAGAGGAAAAACACAAAATTCACATAAACAACAATGTATCATTCAAATATCCAGGATCCAATAAACAATAATTAACATGTAAAGAAGCAGTAAACTACAACATGTAACTAGTCAGTAGAAACAAACCTAGAAATAAAAAAGTTAATTAGAGGATAAGGATTTTAAAATAGTTTTTGTTATTACTATGTTACCAATTTAAAGGCAAATATGAACAAAATGAAAAGATAAATAGAAACTATAAAAACTAAACCAGATGAATTGTAGTGGCGAAAAATACAATGCTTGAAATGAAAATTTCACTGGATTGGCCTGGCAGCCAGTTAGGAACTAGAGAAGAAAAGATTGGTGAACTTGATGAAAAGGCCTTATGAACTATCTGAACAGAAGAAGAGAGATGTGAAAAAAGTTGAAATAATAAAGAAATACTCAGGAACTTGTGCAACAAGATCAAAATGCCCAGCATACATGTAAGTGGAGTTTTAGAAAGGAGGAAAGAAATGTAATTTAAGAAAATAGTAGTCAAAAGATGCTTCAGATTTGATGAGAAATATCAACCCACATATCCAAGAAGCTCAAAGAACCTGTAGAAAAATAAATAAACCAAATAGAACACCAAGATGCATTATAAGAAAATTGTTGAAAACAGATAATTAAAAGAATATAAAACTATGACAAGTATATTAAATATGAAGAAACAAAGATAATAATATCACCAGTTTCTCATCAGATCAAATGCAAGCCACATGACAAGGAAATGACAAAAATAATGTAATTGAAGGGAAAAAATAAAACTGCAAATTAAAAATTTTACTACCAGAAAAAATATCCTTCAAAAATAAAGAAAAAAAATATGTTTTCAGAGAAACAAAAGCTGGGATATTTTATCTCCAACAGAGCTGCAATAAGAGAAATGTTAAAGAATGTGTTTTAAGCTGGGGGACTATTAATGCCAAATGGAAATTTGGATCAACCTAAAGGAATGAATAGCACAATAAACAGTATACATGTAGAAAAATATAAATTTTTCTCATTACTACATTTCTTTAAAGACATTTGTGAGGTTTATATCAAATATAAAAATCAAATGTCTGAAAAAAGAATAAGATGGATAAAAATTAAAAGGTACTATTATTAAGTTTTTTCTTTACATAGGAAATGGTATGAAATCATTTGAAGGTTAGGTTGTGATGATATAAAAGCAAAAATTGTAAACCCTGGAGCAAAACCCTTAAAGTTAAACATAGAAGTTTAGTCTGTAAGCCAGTAGAGGATGTAAAGTGAAATACTGACAAATACTCACTGAAAAAAATACAAAAATAAAAATAGTAAAAAAGGAACAAAGAAAAAAAAGAAACAAAGAGAAAACCAAGAGCAAAGTGGTAGACTTAAATCCAGATATTAGATTAAAGGCAAGTTGTCTAAATATACCACATAAAATGCAGATACTGTAAGAACAGTATTAAAAAGGAGCACTTTAAATGTAAAAAATGAAGACGATAAAGGGCATATGATGGAAAAGATAATAAACATGAGAAACTTGGAGTGACTATATTAATATCAGATAAAGTATTTTGACAAGTAATATTGTCAGAGATAAAGATGGATATTCATGATGAAAAACATTACAATTAAGACTAGAATAACTAAAATTCCCTTAAAGACATTTGTAGAACTCTATCAGCAAGTGCACAATATATGCTCATTTCAAGTATTCAAGAAACAAACAAGAAGCAGGTAGTTTAGCAATATTGTAGGATGTAAGATCAATATAAAATAATTATATTTCTGTATATGATCAACAAGCAATCATTTTAAAACTATCTTTTTTTTAACATCTTTATTGGAGTATAACTGCTTTACAATGGTATGTTAGTTTCTGCTGTATAACAAAGTGAATCAGCTATACATAAACATATACCCCCATATCTCCTCCCTCTTGCATCTCCCTCCTACCCTCCCTATTCTACCCCTCTGATCTCCCTGTGCTATGTGGCTGCTTCCCACTAGCTAAGCACCGAGCTGATCCCCCTGTGCTATGTGGCTGCTTCCCACTAGCTACCTATTTTACATTTGGTAGTGTATATATGTCCATGCCATTCTCTCACTTCGTCCCAGCTTATCCTTCCTCCTTCCTGTGTCCTCAAGTCCATTCTCTACATCTATGTCTTTATTCCTCTCCTGCCCCTAGGTTCTTCAGAACCTTTTTTTTTTTTTTTTAGATTCCATACATATGTGTTAGCATACGGTATTTGTTTTTCTCTTTTTGACTTACTTCACTCTGTATGACAGACTCTAGGCCCATCCACCTCACTATAAATAACTCAATTTCGTTTCTTTTTATGGCTGAGTAATATTCCATTGTATATATGTGCCACATCTTCTTTATTCATTCATTTGTCGATAGACACTTAGGTTGCTTCCATGCCCTGGCTATTGTATATAGAGCTGCAAGGAACATTGTGGTACAAGACTCTTTTTGAATTATGGTTTTCTCAGGGTATATGTCCAGTAGTGGGATTGCTGGGTCATATGGTTGTTCTATTTTTAGTTAAACTATCACTTTAGGGCATTAGAAAGCTTAAAATCCAAAGGGATAAATTTAACAAAGATACACAAGACTGCATATTGAAAAGAACATAGTATCGCTCATAAATACTAAAGAAATTAAAATAAATAGGGAGATATATCATGTTCATGAATTAGAAGACTCAGTATTGTTAAAATGAAATTCTCCCAGAAGTGATCTGTCACCCCATTGAAAATCCATGCCTGCCTCCTTGTAGAAATTGACAATCTATTTCCAAAAATTATGTAGAGATGCAAAGAACATAGATTAGTGAAAAAATTTTGAAAAATCAGAACAAAGTTGAGGGACTTACACATATTGTAAAGCTACATTGATGAAGAAAATGTGGTATTTGGACAAAAATGTAGATATATAGGGTAATGGGAGCAAGTAGAGAGTGCAGAAACAGATCGACACATAAATGGTCAATTAAATTTCAATATGCCAATGCTATTTAATAGGAAAATATATGGGAAATACATAAGCTTTGATGCCTATTTTGCACCATACACAAAATTAAACTCAAATGTATCAAAGACCTATGCATGAAAAAAACTTTTTTAAATTTCTAGAAGAAAAAAAAGGGAGATATTTTTATGTCTTTTGGTTAGGCAAAGATTTCTTAGAAGAAAGAAAAAGATAAATTGGATTTTATTTAATTTAAAATTATCTGGTTTTCAAATTTTCTCCTTAAGAAAATGAAAAGCAAGCCACAGAGTGGAAGAAAAGATTTCTAATACATATACCTAAAAAGGACTTTTATCCAAAATTTATAAAGAAACTTAGAGCTCAATAATAAAAAGAAAAATGACCCATTTTTAAAAATGATCAAATATTTTAACACCTACTTCACAAAAGAAAGTAGACAGATAGCCACATGAAGAGATTATCGGTATTATTAGCCATCATGAAAATGCAAAATTAAAACTGCAGTGAGATACAAGCACCACTCTACTAGAATGGCTAAATTAAAAGTTCTGAAAAACATCTAGTGTTATTGGATGTAGATCAGTCAGAACTGTAACACTTTGCTGGTAAGAGTGTAAAATGTATGACCACTTTGGTTTGGCAACTTCTTTTAAAGTTAATTATACATTCAACATATGACTCAACGATTCCACTCCTAAGTATCTAACACAAGAGAAATGAAAACATTTTCCCACAAAAACACTTGTACATGAATGTTCACAGAACCTTTATTTAAAATACTAAAAACTAGAACTCTTCCATGTATCCTTAAACAGCTAATGGATAAACAACTTGTGGCACGTTCACCTAAGGCAATGCTAAGCAGCATAAAAAGCAACAAAGAAAATCTGTGATCATAAAACTTCACGTGTTAAAAATCTCTTGTGATTATTATTAACAGCTGATTAAAAGAACATAAAATAACAAATTTTACAAACATTAAGAATGACATATAACTAATAAGAACCTGCTATATAAAAAAATAAATAAAATATAAAAAAATGGCTAGGCAAAAAAGAAAAACGACTAAAATAAAGGACATAGACTTCAGCATCAATTCTCTTCCTTTTTTCTTTTTTTATGTGTTTATAGATTGTTAGAGCTGAGTATTCTATTCACTTGCATAAGTAGATGGATAAAGGAAGTTTTGTTACGGCAATATTACTGAAATACTGGAGCTCTCTATAGGTCAGCAATCACACTGTGATCTTTCAAAAAATATTTTCAACAACCTTTTTAAAGTGAAGAATTGGAAATTACCTGATTTGCAAAAGAATTTGTTATCCCATTTGGTACGTTTTCATTACCAGAACCAATACTTCTAATCGGTCCCACAGTTTGGTGTCCTAGAGGGTTTTACCAGGGCTATACACAGTAGTAGATTTTTGGATGGGTAAGAGGTGAAACTTTCTTTTATAAATTGTGAAAGGGAAGGTGAGAAAGTAGAACATGCATAGAGTATTTTCAGGAAGGCCAGTCTTAGAAAAGAGCACATCTGAAAGCTGAAGAGTTGTAAATTGATCCCCTTATAACAATTCATGCCACAGGTACTCTTTAGAATGACTACCCCCCAGGGGTAGCATCCCCGGCCTGAAGACCAGGGCTCAAACAGCTCTTCGTCAGTACCACATGCCTCCTACAATCCACTCTCCTGACAGCAGCAAGCCTAAGTGATATTTTTGGTAATGAAAATCAGATTTAAAAAAAAAATCTCCATTGCTATTCCTTTAAAACCCTCTTATATGTGTCCACTGCAATTAGAATAAAATGCAAACTCTTCAATTCTGAAGCCCGTCACTCTCTCCTCTCTCATTTCTCCTTCTCTCCATTTCTGGGTTCCAGATATAGACAGCCCTCTGTTTCTCAAACATAACAAGTTCATTCCCACATGGGCCTTTGTCCCCTGGTTATTCACACAACCTCAAGCAGTCCCTGTAAACACTGCTTGTCTTATTGCTCTGTTGCACTTCCCACCATTTGTCACTGTCTGCTACTGTTGCCCTTTCCCTCTTTTAATATGTTTCATGACAGCACAATCAAAACCTTTCTTGTTTTTTTTTTTTGTTTGTTTGTGTTTTTTGCTGTACGCGGGCCTCTTACTGTTGTGGCCTCCCCCGTTACGGAGCACAGGCTCCGGACGCGCAGGCTCAGCGGCCATGGCTCACGGGCCCAGCCGCTCCGCGGCATGTGGGATCTTCCCAGACCGGGGCACGAACCCGTGTCCCCTGCATCGGCAGGTGGACTCTCAACCACTGCGCCACCAGGGAAGCCCACCTTTCTTGTTTTTTATTTTCATTTCTCTCCATTACCTAGAACTGTGTCTGGTAGACTCTCAGAACATATTTTTTTGGATTGGTGGATGAGTCAATAATGAATACAAAGTCGTTTTTATAAGCATTCGTGTTTAAAAGACATTTTGGTGTTGCTGAACACCAAAAAATTGCTCGATTTTCCAACGTGAATTTATTGTTTCCTAAAGCTACAGGATGCATGCTGTATGCCATATGTCTCTCAGTTGGCTATACATCTCTAAGGAAACTTTAACTGCAAAACAATTTAGAGAATGTCGAAATTTCAGCAAGTTCAATTAATTGCATAGTAGTTTCCCTTAGGACATTTCCAACACCATTCCTAGGTCTTATTCATAAAAGAGCTTCCCTAAGTGACTGTAATGGACAGTATTCGTTTGAAAACTGTCACCTCTAGACGTGTAGCTTAATTGATTTCTACACTGCTTTTACTTTTGAGGCATCAAAGTCAGAAACAAAATGAATATCATACTAAATGGTTGATTTTAAAGGGGTTTATTTTCTCAGAAGAATTCTGAAGAAATGTTGCGATTCTCAATAGGGTAAGATTAGGTGGTAATTACTGTCTTGAGCTGAGCAATAGTAGGTTCTATTATTTCTACACAGGCATTTAGGACAAGATGGTGCTGTGTTTACTAAGAACTGACTAAGAATCAAATGGTGGATAAAATGGAAAGTTACGAAATGAGGAACTATTTCAAGGGATCAAGGTCAGTGCGAAATAATCGAACCTTAATGGAAAAGGGATTAGAGCCTGGGTTAGGTTATTGAAAGATGATAAGATCTGGAGGAAACTGTATCCCAAGAGAAACTGTTCCCCCCTCAAGCCCCTGATAAAGTCATCAGGAAACGTTCAGGAATATTGTGGGACCTCTAAATTGGGTTTTAATTTCTTATATTCATTCCCTCCACACACTAATGCAAAATCTGTTTGTACCTATTTCTAAATTTCCTTCCCCAGTGGTCAAAGCCAATTAAAGATCTGCATACATTTTAAAAATAATACTTCCAAAGAAATTGAAAGTGGTTTGTGACAAAACTAATCAACCAAAGGATATACTCAGAGTAGTGTTTTTAAAACCCAGCAAATATGTTAAAATTAGGTGTCACTGAAGTTACAGACACCTACTTAAGGAGATGAAATTTTTCTTATTGTTGGTAAGAAATTCCTACAGTTCTTTTCAGTGACAGGAGAGTTAAAAAAAAAAAAAAGAAAGGTCTAGAAAACTATATCTGACTTTTTTAACGATCTCTTTTCTTTTTGGTGGTTTAAAAACATTGTTTTGAAGAAAAAAGGTGGCCATCTCTGTTAGCTCAGAAATCTTATGTTTGGAAAGTCAATCCACTTTCATATTTGTAGCATGATGATTATCAAAATCATTATCATTGTTAATGAAAATGCTAAAGTTTTCAAGTGCTTTAAACTTTAATTTTTCAAAATTTGCGTTTTCTTGAGTTCTGTTATGGTACTGTATCAGTTATAAATGCCCAAATAGGCAGTTGTAAAAAAAAGGAAGGGAAATTTAGCTTAGAGTTGGAAGAATGGATTTCGAGCCTTAATTTTATTACTTGTTAGCCATGTGACATGACATGTTATTTTGTAACTATGAGTGTTAATTCCCTCCCCTGTACAAAGGAGGACCAAAAATAATTTCTTCACAGTATTGCTGTGAGGATTAACTGAAAAATTGGCTGTGAAGTCATTCGTTAAAATCTAAAGGTGCAAAACAAAAGGAAGAGTATGTACTGTACAATTCCATTTACATGAACTTAAGAAAGGCAAAACGAAAGAATAGTGATAGAAATCAAAACAGGGATTATGAGGGATTGGGCTATTGACTGGAAAGAAACACAGGGAACATTCTAGGATGACAAAATATTCTATACTTGTATGCAAGTGGTGGTAAAATTGTTATATGCAATATAAAAAGTCCTAGTAATGTGCACTTAAGATTTGTGCAGTTTGTGGTAAATTACCTCAATAAAATAAATAGAAGGAAGATACCCATGTTTCTTAGCATGGCCGCAAGGACAGTCATGACCTGCTTCTTATCTACTTTTCCATGTTCAAGTCTGGCCACTCCATTCTCTTTCTTCAATCAACTTCTGAACCAATTATTTCCTGGCCACAACATTTGCCTTTTTACAGTTGAAAAGAAATGTAAAAGGTCCATCTCTTTATTTATTTACATCCTATCCCAACCTTGCCAAGCAAACTCCAATTCTTCTCTAAAAATAGAGTTCCTATGCCACTTCTTCCAAAAACCTTCCAGAAATATTCTACACAGAGATAATCAGACAGTCCTCATGCGGGACAGCTCCGTGGGCATGCAACCTCAGAGGCAGCATAGAGTTCCATGCCTAGAAAGGCTTTGCACTTGGTTAATGCTCTGCTATAGTCAACTTGAAATTCTTAATTTTTCAACAAGGGAACATACATTTGCATTTTGCAGTGAGTCCTGAAATTATGTACTGCGTCCTGCTCTTCTGACATTTCTCTGTACGTGTACCAGCCCCTTTCTTTGTTGTTGAGAATTACTATTTACTTCTCTGGCTCCTTTACTTACCAAGAATCCCCTAAATCATGACTACGGTTTTTCCATTCCAAGAACCTAGCATACCTCTTAGCATTTAATAGGCTGTTAATGAGTATTTGTTGATTGATGCATTAAGTAACTGACCCACTAACTGGATGAATGAACTAATAACAAAGTGAATTCATTAATGTTATTGGGCAAGGGAGTGAGAGGGGCAAACTAAGAAACGATAACAGAGTAGGGGAGTAAAGTGAAAACTGTAATCATTCATTAATCAGATCTACCCATTCGTCAACAAGCATTAGGTGCCTATGCTGTGCCAGAAGATCTGATTGGCTGGCAATCACATCTAGCATTCCCCCTCGACAGCCTGATTTGACTGTCGTCCTCCCCATATACCTGGACCAAAGCAAGAGAGTCCACTGCCTCTGTGCAGCTCATCTGTCCCTGAAGACAGTGGCAGGAGCTGAAGGTGAAGCTGGGCAGAATAAGTAAGTTTTAGGCATGCTGCCATATAGTTTTCAAGCTTACTTCCTAATTTTCCTTTAAACACTACTCATCGTATAACCTCATCAAATCATTCCTCGGCAACTCATTTGGCAATGTACTCCTGGCCAATGGAGTGAGAAACAGAGGACAGGAGAAAATGGCTCTGGAAGTGGTACTGCATACATTGCAATATCCATTTTGTTTCAGAGGCAAATTGTTGGAGTCGACATGATTTTTGCCATGTCCATACTCCACCCGCCAGAGTTCTCATCGAGCCTTTCTCAATGGCTTCCAGATCTTTTTCTTTTTAATTTGAAATTTTTATTTTTAAAAAAATTTTATTGGAGTATAGTTGACTTCCAACGTTGGGTTAGTTTCACGTGTACAGCAAAGTGATCAGTTATACATATACATATCTCCACTCTGTTTTAGATTTTTTTCCCATATAGGCCATTACAGACTATTGAGTATTCTAGGTCTTTTAATAAATGAGCAATGTGGTTGTCAATAGTCAATTATGACTCCCCATACCCATTCCCATACCCATCCTGGAAAGTAACTTAGCATATTGTTACTTTCTCTAAGAATTTGCTTGCAATCTAGCCCTTACATAGTGGCTCAGAATAACGCGTTTTCCTTCCCTTAAGAATGTTTTCGTTGATGAAAAATTGCACTCTTTGGCACTGCACACTGCCCAGCTCAAGCTGAGATTACATCTGTACCACCCAGGGAACTAATCACAGTGTGGCGTACGACGAGATGCACGCTCTACACAGACTCTTAGAAGTGGTGCTTCTTCATGAAGATACGGTATTATAGGCTCCTTGTCATTTGCCCTCTGTGCAACTAAAGCCTTTCCTGTTATTTCCTGTTTTAATCCTGTGAGTCTGGATTTCATTTCTTTCCTATTTTTGGCAGGAAATTAGAATCACTGCATTAATCACAGTCCATTGAAATAACCTTTTCTCGTTTTCTTCCTTCCCACACGTATCCAGAAAAGCGGTCCAAATGAGTTATAGACCAATACAGACCTGGAGCCCTTCTACTTACAGAACTGCCACTTAGTCAACCCCCAAAGGCTTTTTCTTAACCATTTGTGCAAGTCATAGAGAATGAGACCTTGATTTTAGAATACACTTGAAGTAATAACTTATGTAAATTTCGATGGAATGTAAGTATGCTTGAAGGACATGCTGATCTAGATCATGTTTGAGTCTTTCTAATAATGAGTTGTGGGGATAACTCTAACATATGGTGATGTTAATTCAGTTTATTTACATTTTGCCAAAGGTTTTGGGAGGAGGTAGCTAATAAAAATATACTACCAAACACAGGACTGGATGAAATCAGTCTATCTGCACACACACATACATCGAATATACTATGTGAATTATGGTATGTGTGTGTGTAGACATGTTTATGTATATACATATATATAGTGTATTGTGTATAATCTGGTTTTAAGAGCCCTATTAGTTGAAGCATAAGTAGATGAGTAGAAGTTACAAAATGCTCATCATGGGTAAACTTTTTCTTGCTACAATCTCCAAGAGAAATTATTCATACGAGGTATTTTATAGCTGTGGTTGACATCAAACTCTCCTCATTTTCTTCCTCTCTCACTGATCATTTCTTCACAGCCCTTTCTGATGGCTGTGTTTCAACAACTGAAGTGTAGACAAGGGAGTATCCAGGGTTATTTCCAAGGACCCCTCTACTTCTCTACATGCCTTCATTCTCCCTGTCATTTAGTTCCTTGGTTTTAAGTAACATTCTCAAATTTTTATCTTCTTTCCGGACCCCTCCTGTGAACATCGAACTCAATTACCTCTGGGGCATCTCCACTTGAATATCAAAGTCAGTGGGAAACTCCAGCTCTTCCTTTCAAAATCTGCTCTAATTGCAGTCTGTTCCATCCTTTCAGCTGCTCAGGCAAGACATCTTGGAGGGTTTTTTTCCCCTAATTTTTTTTTTTCACACACCACATATAAACCCATCAGGAATTCAGTTGGTTCTACATTCAGAACAAATTCAGGATCTGACCATGTCTCATTCCTTCCACCACTGCCACCCAGTCCAAGCCACCATCATCTTTTTGCCCAGATTACTGCAAATTTCTCCTCTTGCACTTGTACCTCTGAGAAGACAGATGAGGAACAGCCTGCTCATAGGTGTTCAAAGTAAAGAAATTTTGAACAAATGCTAGGCAATGTCCTTAAAAGATGGTTTCAAAGGAAATTTAGACATTGATTCCAAGTGACTATATCAGAAAACTTAAAAGCAAAAATCACAGACAAAAAATCAAAATAAAACTCAAGGGAGAAATTCCAAGTGGAGCTAAGGTAAGTAGGTAGCCTTCATACTTTCTACCTGACGCCACCTAAGAAGAGTACCATTTATAGCAGAAATATAATTAACATGTCTTTCTTATCCAGACCTTCCCTAATCGCTGTATTTAAAACTGTAAGAACCTGATCTCAACCCTCACCAGCTCTCCCCCTTCCCTTGATCCTTTTTACATCACTTCATAGCACCACTGACATATTATATATTTAGTTATTTATTTACTTCTATATTTTTATTGTTGTTTTCCCCGATTAGGGCAGGGGTTTTTGATGTCTTAGTCACATTGCATCCCCAGCTATAACATTTCCTAGCACGTAGTAAGTTGTGTGGTTCAGGTCCCAACAGAAAATAGAATCTGACTCAAATATAATAGTAGGTTTTGTGTTTTTTGGTTTCTTTTCTTTCTTTCTTTTTTTTTTTTTGTAGAGAGTACATAGGGAGGTGTGAAGGGAAATTGACAAGGGATCTGGAGCACGCAGAATCAGCAACTGTGAGAAGTCCTTATAATCCTGAGGCCCCAAGAGGAAGCGGGGAGGCTAAAGAGGTCCAGGGGCTCAGGGAGAGCTGAGACCATGGTGGGGGTTGCCCGGCAGGAATTGCAGTCCTGGTGGGAAAGGGAATGGCCCCAGTCACACAGCGGGAAGCAGGAGGGAGCAGAAGATACATGCCCTGGCCTCTGTTGTCTCCTGCCTTGAGTCTCCCATTGATGTGACCCACTGGCCAAGCCATGGAAAGCCAAGTTCAATGGAGCCCAGCAATTCAGGCTGGAGGTCAACCTCCAAGGGCACAGCACCCGGCAGAGAAGAACAGGAATGGAGCCGAGGGGTAAGTGGAAAATAACCAGCAGATAGGAACTTAATAAACAGCCATGGAACAAAGGCAAGGCAGTGGCCTTAAAATGTAATTTTAAAAGGTTTAAAAGAAAACTAGAGGGCTTCCCTGGTGGCGCAGTGGTTGAGAGTCCGCCTGCCGATGCAGGGGACACGGGTTCGTGCCCCGGTCCGGGAAGATCCCACGTGCCGTGGAGCGGCTGGGCCCGTGAGCCATGGCCGCTGAGCCTGCACGTCCGGAGCCTGTGCTCCGCAACGGGAGAGGCCACAGCAGTGAGAGGCCCACGTACCGCAAAAAAAAAAAAAAAAAAACAATAAAAGAAAAGTAGAAATTAAATCCAAATGACTATTTATCTCAGAGACCTTAAAAAATGCTAAGGGTATAGAGGTTCCTTGAAAAACCAAAAATAGAGTTACCATATGATCTGGCAGTCCCACTCCTGGGCATACATCTGACAAAGATGAAAACTCTAATTCAAAAGATACATGCACCCCAATATTCATAGCATCACTATTTACAATAATCAAGACATGGAAGCAACCTGAATGTCCATCTACAGATGAATGGATAAAGAAGATGTGGTACACACACACACACACACACACACACACACACACACACACAATGGAATGCTACTCAGCCATAAAAAATAATTAAATAATGCTATTTGCAGCAACATGGGTGGACCTAGAGATTATCTTACTAAGTCAGAGAAATATCATGTGCTATCACTTATATGTGGAAACTAAAAATACAATATAAATGAACTTATTTACAAAACAGAAATAGATCCACAGACAGAAAACAAAAGTATGGTTACTAAAGGGGAAAGAGAGATAAATTGGGAATTTGGGATTAACAGATACACACTACTATGTATAAAACAGATAAACAACAGGACCTACTGTATAGCACAGGGAACTATATACAATACCTTGTAATAACCAATAATGGAAAAGAATCTGAAAAAGTATGTATATATTCACATATATATAGATAGATATATATAAATGAATTCCTTTGCTGTACACCTGAAACATTGTAAACCAACTATACTTCAATAATTTTTTTTAAAAATACCAAGGGCATAAAATCCAAATAAAACTCAGGAGAGACAAGTCTGAGAGGGGTTCAGGTAAGGAGGCAGCTTCAAATGTTCTAACATGGGCCATAAGGAAGGGTTATTTACACAGTAGATCCTTTGGTAAAAATTAAGATGTTCACACAAATAGGTAGATAGACACGCCCCCCAGTTTCCTAGTTCTATGTCCTCCACTGAACTGGGTGGCATTCATGGTTTGTGTCATTAATCCAGCCACGGTGTCCCTCTAACACACAGGCAAGGCAGAGGGCTTCAGCGTGACCACCGATCCAACAGAAGGGCCAAGCTGTAAACGCCACCCGGTTCCTGCTTTTCTTGATTGTCTACCCCAGTTCTGGTGAGCTCTGCTTTGTGTCAAGAGATCTAGAATCTGACTTGCTTTCAGGAAGCCAGAATACCAGCCATGGCAGACATCACCCCTGCCCACGGCACAGGAGAAAAGGTATACCTCAACTTTCAAACCTCACATTTGAGGAAGGGATTCTTTTCAGCAGCAATACCACCTGGAACTAGAATTGATGATTTCTGTAAACAGTAAGGAAACACAGGGAAGAGATGAAAACCACAAAACAGCAACTGAGCCTTTCTGCTCCAAGGGATCCCAGAAGCTCAAAGAACTTCTCTCAGCAAAACCATACTTTACACTCTGCCTGTAGATTTACTTTTGCTTCCAGAAGAACGCTAGGAACAAACACAGCCCGTGGAAAACCCAGAAGCTGGAGAGTCAGGGGCTAGACATGTGTGGATTGATCTTTCCTCTTAAGGAGTTGGGTCTGGGAAGAAAGAAATAGAAAAAGATGGGTAAACAATAAAGGGAGGAATAGAGTTGCCCATTTTATGTTCACGGAGATGTAAAGAACATTCTGCTTTTCCTCCCTTTGTTCTCCTCAGAGGCCCACTGAATAGGACATTCAGGAAAAAAAGGAGACAAAACAGCATGTCTCAGGCCACGTCAAGGTGCAGGCCCATCAATTCAGCGGCCTGCGGAGCTCTCCCTGCACAGGGCCTGGCACTGAAACAACATTATTGCTGGCTCTGACTCTGGAAGTTCTAAAGGCATTTTTCTTTTTTTTCCCCTGTAGTTATGAGGTGCTGACCTCACTGCTGGAATTGGAAGATAAGAAAAATGTTTTAATCCGTATGTTAATTATTGAAATTAGAACTGCAAACAAATATTTTGGGAAACTTTGAGTTGCTTCCAAACGTGGTACTTTCCATTTTAAGCCCAAAGTGTAATTACGTATTCAAGGGCTCAGATCTTCCCGAAGATTCATACATTATGCATGCCGCACTTCCCCGGGACACGGCGGATGTCACGCTCCGCATCCTGCTGAAATGGGGAAATCATTTTAGACAGAGTTTGACTTGAAAAAGTATCACAACTCAAAAAAGAAGAGAAAAAAAAAAAACTTGGAACTCACTTTTTGGGACTCAGAAACTTTAGTAATAGAGTGTTTTTAGTAAGAGAGTTTACTCTCCTCTGGGTAAAAAATTATCATGAAATTAAGATGAATGTTGAAATAGCGCATTAACAACTACCGAAGTACAGTCTTTTATGCATTTCTGAAAGAGGCTGTTATTTTTTTTAATTCGTTGTATTGAAGTATAGTTGATTTACAACCTTGTGTTAATTTCTTCTGTAGAGCAAATTGATTCAGTTATACATATATATATATATATATATATATATTCTTTTCCGTTATGATTTATCACAGGATATTGAATACAGTTCCCTGTGCTATACAGTAGGACCTCATTGCCTATCCATTCTCTATATAATAATTTGCATCTGCTAACCCCAAACTCCCACTCCATCCCTGCCCACCCCTACCCCCTTGGCACCCACAAGTCTGTTCTCTGTCTGTGAGTCTGTTTCTGTTTCATAGATAAATTCATTTGTATCATATTTTAGATTCCACATATAAGTGATATCACATGGTATTTGTGTTTCTGAAAGAGGTTGTTATTGACCAAGTTTCAGTGTACTTTTTCTGTAAAGGGCCAGATACTAAATTTTTTAGGCTTTGTGGTGACATGATCCTTCATCACAAATACCCAAATCTGTCCTTGCAGTGCGAAGTCCGCCATGTGTAAACAAAGGGGTGGGACTCTGTCCCAATTAAACTGTATTTACAAGGGGAGGTGTCAAACAGAGTTGGCCTGCAGGCTGAGGATTGCCAACCCCTGAGGTAGAATATACTTTCACATATTAATTCATATTTCTACCAGGCAAGTTAAACCTTTAAAAGCACACAGTATTGCCTACTTTTGTAAGTTGATTATTCCCCTGATAAACTCCTGGCCGCTTTTATCAGCTGGACAAATACAGATTTTCTCTCATCAACATCATTTAAGAAGGGAGACATTTACATTGCCAACATCTAAGTGCTCCTGGGAACAGATCAAGCACCCTCTCTGTATTAGATTTAATATTTCCATCATCAGGTTTAATAAAATCTTAACTGTTTTCAGTGCCAGGCTCACAAACATTTTCTCTAACTTCTGCCTCAAAATCACATATTAATTTCAGCCACTGGTACCCAAGGCAATTCCATCACAAGGGCTTGTGGCTGCCCCAGGGAAGGCCAGGCTAAGGGAATGTGAACATCTGTCTCTAGCAAATTTACTCAGTCTCTATTTGGATATTCCTGTCAAACCAAATGAAAAGGGGCAGAATGTAATAACATCCCTTTAGATACACGGCTTGATTCTCATTTAGTTGACTTGATTTCTTTTAGTCCCTAGGCACATCTGCCACTGCTTATTTTTATGGCTGATTTATGGTAAAGGTTTGATTAAGATACCTCCAAATCTTACAAGGCTTAAAATACACAGTATGGAGCAGGTAAAAAGCAGAGTTTAAACTGTCAGTTCAAGGTCAAACCAAATACTGGAGTTCATGCATGCAGGCAAGCCAATGAGGTTGACCAGCTCAGAGTCACAGAACCAGCTTTGGTACAGCTGGGAAACCCAAGGAAACAGACTGCTTTCAAAACAAGCTCTTGTTTTTTTTTTTTTGTCACACCATAGTACAGGTGTTTCAACTGTATCAACACAGTCTGTCATCATAAAGCGGAAAATTTAGAATAATTGCAATTTTTCTGTGTTCAGAAGTAAGTGAAAATTTAGGGGCATTGGTCACTGCTCATAACAATGCATTTGTCTAATTGCCTTCAGGCGTATCACGCAATGTGCTGTGCTTTGATGACATGTCTAATAGGACCTGGAAAGCAGGTAAACTCTTTCTAGTGTGCAGACTGGAAATTTAGATAAATGCAATTAATTAAAATGAGTATGGGGAGAAGCTGACCAATTATAATTGATTTGAAAGAGGTTAACACCAAAATCACTGATCAGGTAGCATTGTTTTCCAAACTCTAGCTGTGAGAGCCAGATGGTACATGGTGGGAGAATCTGTCCAACAGCCACAGAAGGATGAAGCTTCAGCAGAGAAGATAGTGGGTGTGTGTTGCCTCCTCAAAAGTCTTTCCTTCTCTCATTTTATGAAATTGGTGAATTTATGGGTTGGATCGTCTATATCTAACCCTATCAAGGCAATCCCATTCTCTTGCCACAGTGGTTGGCTGAGGTAACCTGTGCTGATCAGCTCACAGCACACTCCCTGGGTACCTCACACATAATCAGGGCCAGTGAGACAGCGAGAAAATTTCTACCAGCTCTAAGAAAAAGAGGTTATCACACATCAGGAAAGCCATGCCATGGCTCGAAGACATTATCACACAGTTATATTAAACCAACCCTAAAATTAGACCATCTGGTCATATGACCTAAATAATTCTTTTATTGTTTTATAAGTATAATGTATATATTTAAATTATAAAGTATTTCAAATATACAGAAAAGTAGAGTAAATACTAGGACAAATACCCAAGTATCTCACTTAGATTAGGAAATGTCAACACTTTTTTATACTGAAATCTAATTCCTTTTTAAAAAGAGTTTAAAATGTGGTAGAATATCTTAACTCATCGTCCTGCACTCAAGGGATTAGAAATAGAAAGAGCCCCATCAGGGAAGAGCTATTGATGGATTCTGTGTCCTAGTGGCAGGATAGCTCTATTTATTAACAAGTTCAGGTTAAAAGCCTAAAAAAAAATGCAGTAATTGCAACAGATATGATACTGAAAACATGATCAGAGTGATACGAATCAACCCCAAACGTGGACCAACTGGAGACTCTTATCTAACACTAGGATTATACGAAGGGAAAATGAGCGAGAGAAACAGAACACAACGTTTTCCTTTATCATTGCTGCTGACCAAAGCCATGCCAATACTTTGATAAGGAAGCCACAGGTAACTTCTACCATTGACTCATGATACGGCACATTTGAATGAGGACTTCTCTTCCCTCCCCATCCTTATTGTGCTGTGTGTATGGGATTCCAGCATAAGGACTTATGCTAAAGAGAGGTGATTAAATTAGAAAGAGCCAAAAGACCCTGGACTCCATCATCCTGCAGCCCAGATGAAGTGTCCAGGCAAGAAGCTGTACCTCCCTCGAAATGTCCTTTTCCTATTGGCATGGGCCCTGTCACATCTGCCACCACAGATCGGACAGGGCTGTGCCCACAGCTCTAGTGACCTAAGACACACCTACCTTCAAGTCAGACTGAACTATTAGCTCAATTACAACTGGTGTCAGTTGTTTCCAGGACTTCTGGAGCCTAATGAAGGTAGACTAATGTCATCCTCCACTCCACTCCGCTGGGTTTAGTCTGAAAAATCCACTTCCCCTTCCTTCCCTGATTTCACCTCATTTTGTGTACACATATGTGACAATATATGCAAATAATATGCTTGCAAAGGGATATCCATATTTGAAAACACATGCATAAATATTCAGAGTCCACTGTCCTCAAAATCCTAGATGCCAGTAGCATAAACTCATGTTGGGAAACAACATTAGAGCTGATATCTAAGCAAAATAACTTACTGATATTGGATTAGAAGTATCACTTAAAAAATAAAACTATACACTGAGAGTTTAATTTCTCTTCTTTCTGTATTTTGTCATTTGTCCCTTTTCTTTCAATTTTGTCAAACTAAATGTTCAAAATTGTTGACATTCTTTTTAAAATAAATGTCAGCATTTGATTATATTTTGTAATATATCTTCTCTTTTCTGTGCCATTGTAGAAACTCATTAACTGTTAAGTGTTTGGATGGATGAATAAATTAATAACTGTCAAAATGCTCATATGAAACATTTGTCTGCATTCTCTGAGTAACATTCTTGGCTATGAGGAAAAAAAGTAGTATTCACATTGAACACACATAGAATGGTCATCAAATCGTAGGATTTAAACCTATGTTTCCCAGAGAAAACGAGTGTTTACTCAAATAGCATTTAACTCAAGAGTTGGGGAAATTTAACAGTGGAGATAAGATAAGAATCTAAGGAGGTTCTACTGAATCCTGGAAGAGAGTAGTTCAGCAAGAATGTAACAGAAAATGACAGGGCTTGCAAAGGAAGACAGTCAATATACGTCAGTATGATTGATGCAGGAAGTCCAGAATTTTAAAGACTGGACGCATGTTGCCAGCTAAGAAAGTAAAGGAAGTGTATCTGTGTAGATTCAAGGAAGTGGGCAGCTGGATCCAGACATCAATAGGAAATGAACATAGTGAGTTAACAGTGTTTCTCAAACACTGATGTGCAGGTGTATCACCTGGAAATCTTGTTCAGATTCTGATTCCTAATGTCTGGGGGAGATTCTACGTTTCTAAGGAGCTAACCAAATGATGCTGCTGACATAGATTTTGTAGCAAAGAAAGAGGATCCTCAAAATGAATACAGGAGATCCAGACAATGACTAGGCCTCAGCAATATATAGGTTGTGTATATAATTTGCTCATGTGAACGTGCATGCATACGCATACACACACACACACACACACACACACACACACACACACAGCTTTTATTTCATAGTTTAGTTCTCAACTAGTCCTTTTGTTGCCATTTTGAAAACGTAGAGCTCAACAACCTAGATCTTTAAAGGAAAGGTACATGATATTTGGTCTTTATCATGAGGTCTGATGGGTTGGCCCGGTAAGCATCCTCTTCATATCAACCCCATTTACGATAAAAAGGGAATGCATTGGAATGCATTAGACAGTTAACAAATTCTCTGAGCAGAAATTACATCATCTATGATTTGGACTGTTTGCCCTGCCTTTCTGACTCCTTGCTCCTCTAATTTTAACTAAGTTACTGGAAAGGCTGCTTAATCGCTATGAGACTCAGTTTCACTATTTTTCAATGATGGATAAAATATATACACTTGAAGATCAAACAGGCTAACATATTTAATTTTTGTGGTACGCGGGCCTCTCGCTGCTGTGGCCTCTCCCGTTGCGGAGCACAGGCTCCGGACGTGCAGGCTCAGCAGCCACGGCTCACGGGCCCGGCCGCTCCGCGGCATGTGGGATCCTCCCAGACCAGGGCACGAACCCGTGTCCCCTTCATCGGCAGGCGGACTCTCAACCACTGCGCCACCAGGGAAGCCCCAGGCTAACATATTTAAAGTGAACATCATGAATGGCACATCATGAATGCTCTTTAAATGACTGTTATAAATAATAGTAAAACAATCCAATGCTATTATCCATTTTCTAAAGGATTATACAGGCTTAGTATTACTGCTATGATTAACATTAGCCTTTTGGCTGTGTGGGTGTGTCTGAAGAAAACTATAAAGCTTTCCATTGCTTTATTAAGAGAAGCTATTATTGCTTCTCTTCTGCCACCCTGTTGAATTCTATTCATTGTATCTTCTTACTAAGAAGCTTGGTATTCAAGCCTAAAAAACGTCCTTGTAAAATATCATTCTTTATTATGACAGTAACTCAGAAATGTAGGTCAAGTAAATACAAGTGGTGTGTGAAATGAAGCCTTCAGAGTTAATAGTGCTACTGAGCAAACAGTCAAACATTGTTAGTGTGATTATTATGGCCTGGAGGAGCCATCCTACTTTTGCAAAACAATGTTTATCTTCTCTTTTACAGCAAATACTCTGGGGACAGGGAAGGGCATTGTTTTACTTTCGGAGGAGGTCACCCCTTGCTTTGGTATAACACATTTGTGTTTATCCAAGTCATTATTTATAAGGTTAGCCTATGATCGCACTGCAAGTAATTAGAGTATTTGCTACACATTACGGGCTTCTGGAGCCATTAAGAAATACCATGAATCTACTATACAACTTATAAATGGATGGAATCAAAACACAGTGAAACTTCAAAAACTCATTCCATGCTAGTTTAGAATTTGGGATTTATCGGACATAGGTCTGACTGAAGGTGCTTTTGCATTATCTGTGGAAGGAGAAAACAAACTTTGCTACACAATTTAAAAAGTTCATTTACCTTTCTTAAACAATATATTATTATGAGGGTATTTTAATGGATACAAGAGTATACAGTGTAACAAACAGTGTGACAAACACCAACCTTGCTTTCAATTTATAGAAGCAGAATCTGCAAATCTTCCTTGACAATATTGTACATTTACAATCTTGAAAATTACAAAACAAATTTAAAAAAATCACTCAGACGGTTTTTACTGAGAACTTGCTGAACACTGCTGGGTACACTGGTAAATTAAAAGCTTACAGCTTGAGGAACTTACTTTGGGGAAGAAATTGAGCTTTCATTTACAAAGACTGAATTTCGTTCCCATTAAAATGATTGTGCTCGTAGATAGCCTCATCCACCAGAGGGCAGACAGCAGAAGCAAGAAGAACTATAATCCTGCAGCCTGTGGAACAAAAACCACATTCACAGAAAGACAGACAAGATGACAAGGCAGAGGGCTATGTACCACATGGAGGAACAAGATAAAACCACAGAATAACAACTAAATGAAGTGGAGTTAGGCAACCTTCCAGAGAAAGAATTCATGATAATGATAGTGAAGATGATCCAGGACCTCGGAAAAAGAATGGAGGCAAAGATCGAGAAGATGCAAGAAATGTTTAACAAAGACCTAGAAGAATTAAAGAACAAACAAACAGAGATAAACAATACAATAACGGAAATGAAAACTACACTAGAAGGAATCAATAGCAGAATAACTGAGGCAGAAGAACAGATAAGTGACCTGGAAGACAGAATGGTGGAATTCACTGCTGCAGAACAGAATAAAGAAAAAAGAATGAAAAGAAATGAAAATAGCCTAAGAGACCTCTGGGACAACATTAAAGACAACAACATTCACATTATTGGGGTCTCAGAAGGAGTAGAGAGAGAGAAAGGACCTGAGAAAATATTTGAAGACATTATAGTCAAAAACTTCCCTAACATGGGAAAGGAAATAGCCACCCCAAGTCCAGGAAGCACAGAGAGTCCCATACAGGATAAACCCAAGGAGAAACATGCTGAGACACATAGTAATCAAATTGGCAAAAAATAAGACAAAGAAAAATTACTGAAAGCAGCAAGGGAAAAATGACAAATAACATACAAGGGAACTCCCATAAGGTTAACAGCTGATTTCTCAGCAGAAACTCTACAAGCCAGAAGGGAGTGGCATGATATACTTAAAGTGATGAAAGGGAAGAACCTACAACCAAGATTACTCTACCCGGCAAAGGATCTCATTCAGATTCCATGGAGAAATCAACAGCTTTACAGACAAGCAAAAGCTAAGAGAATTCAGCACCACCAAATCAGCTCTACAACAAATGCTAAAGGAACTTCTCTAAGTGGGAAACACAAGAGAAGAAAAGGACCTACAAAAACAAACCCAAAACAATTAAGAAAGTGGTCATAGGAACATACATATGAATAATTACCTTCAACGTGAATGGATTAATGCTCCAACCAAAAGACACAGACTGGCTGAATGGATAGAAAAACAAGACCCATATATATGCTGTCTACAAGAGACCCACTTCAGACCCAGGGACACATACAGACTGAAAGTGAGGGGATGGAAAAAGATATTCCATGCAAATGGAAATCAAAAGAAAGCTGGTGTAGCAATACTCATATCAGATAAAATAGACTTTAAAATAAAGAATGTTACAAAAGACAAGGAAGGACACTACATAATGACGAAGGGATCAATCCAAGAAGAAGGTATAACAATTATAAATATATATGCACCCAACATAGGAGCACCTCAATACATAAGGCAACTGCTAACAGCTCTCAAAGAGGAAATCGACAGTAACACAATAATAGTGGGGGACTTTAACACCTCACTTACACGAATGGATAGAACATCCAAAATGAAAATAAATAAGGAAACAGAAGCTTTAAATGACACAATAGACTAGATAGATTTAATTGATATTTATAGGACATTCCATACAAAACAGCAGATTACACTTCTCACGTGCGCACCGAACATTCTCCAGGATAGATCACATCTTGGGTCATGAATCAAGACTTGGGCTTCCCTGGTGGCGCAGTGTTTGAGAGTCTGCCTGCCGAGGCAAGGGACACAGTTTTGTGCCCTGGTCCGGGAAGATCCCACATGCCGTGGAGCGGCTGGGCCCGTGAGCCATGGCTGCTCAGCCTGTGCGTCCGGAGCCTGTGCTCCGCAACAGGAGAGGCCACAACAGTGAGAGGCCCATGTACCACAAAAAAAAAAAAACCCAAAAAACAAATCAAGCCTCAGTAAATTTAAGAAAATTGAAATCATATCAATTGTCTTTTCTGACCACAACTCTATAAGATTAGAAATGAATGACAGGGAAAAAAACCCTGAAAAACACAAACACATGGAGGATAAACAATACGTTACTAAATAACCTAGAGATCACTGAAGAAATCAAAGAGGAAATCAACAAATACCTAGAGACAAATGAGAATGAAAACATGATGATCCAAAACCTATGGGATACAGCAAAAGCATTTCTAAGAGGGAAGTGTATAGCTATAAAAGTCTACCTCAAGAAACAAGAAAAATCTCAAATAAACAACCTAACCTTAAACGTAAAGAAACTAGACAAAGAAGAACAAACAAAACCCAAAGTTAGCAGAAGGAAAGAAATCATAAAGATCAGAGCAGAAATAAATGAAATAGAAACAAAGAAAACAAGAGCAAAGCTCAATAAAACTAAAAGCTGGTTCTTTGAGAAGATAAACAAAATTGATAAACAATTAGCCAAACTCATGAAGAAAAAGAGGGAGAGGACTCAAATCAATAATATTAGAAATGAAAAAGGAGAAGTTACAACAGACACTGCAGAAATACAAAGCATCCTAAGACACTACTACAAGCAACTCTATGCCAATAAATTGGACAACCTGGAAGAAATGGACAAATTCTCAGAAAGATATAACCTTCCAAGACTGAACCAGGAAGAAATAGAAAATATGAACAGACCAACCACAAGTAATGAAATTAAAACTGTGATTAAAAATCTTCCAACCAAAAAAAAGACCAAGTCGGATGGCTTCACAGGTGAATTCTATCAAACATTAGGGAAGAGCTAACACCCATCCTTCTCAAACTCTTCCAAAAAAATTGCAGAGGAAAGAACACTCCCAAACTCATTCTATGAGGCCACCATCACCCTGATGCCAAAACCAGACAAAGATACTACAAAAAAAGAAAGTACAGACCAATATCACTGATGAATATAGATGCAAAAATCCTCCACAAAATACTAGCAAACAGAATCCAACAACACATTAAAAGGATCATACACCATGATCAAGTGGGATTTATCCCAGGGATGCAAGGATTCTTCAATATACGCAAATCAATCAATGTGATACACCATATTAACAAACTGAAGAATAAAAACCATATGATCATCTCAATAGATGAAGAAAAACTTTTGACAAAATTCAACACCCATTTATGATAAAAACTCTCCAGAAAGTGGGCATAGAGGGAACCCACCTCAATATAATAAAGGGCATATACAACAAACCCACAGCAAACAACATTCTCAATGGTGAAACACAGAAAGCATTTCCTCTAAGATCAGGAACAAGACCAGGATGTCCACTCTCACCACTATTATTCAACATAGTTTTAGAAGTCCTAGCCACAGCAATCAGAGAAGAAAAAGAAATAAAAGGAATACAAATTGGAAAAGAAGAAGTAAAACTGTCACTGTTCGCAGATAACATGATACTATATATAGAGAATCCTAAAGATGCCACCAGAAAACTCCTAGAGCTAATCAATGAATTTGTTAAAGTTGATACAAAATTAATATAAAATTAATACAAAATTACAAAATTAAATTGAAATTGAAACAAATGAATTTGTTAAAGTTGATACAAAATTAATCCACAGAAATCTCCTGCATTCCTATACACTAATGATGAAAAATCTGTAAGAGAAATAAAGGAAACACTCCCATTTACCACTGCAACAAAAAGAATAAAATACCTAGGAATAAACCTATCTAGGGAGACAAAAGACCTGTATGCAGAAATCTATAGGACAGTGATGAAAGAAATTAAAGATGATACCAACAGATGCAGATATATACCATGTTCTTGGATTGGAAGAATCAATATTGTGAAAATGACTATACTACCCAAAGCAATCTACAGATTCAATGCAATCCCTATCAAATTGCCAATGGAATTTTTTATGGAACTAGAACAAAAAATCTTAAAATTTGTATGGAGACACAGAAGACCCCGAATAGCCAAAGCAATCTTAAGGGAAGAAAATGGAGCTGGAGGAACCAGACTCCCTGACTTCAAACTATACTACAAAGTTACAATAATCAAGACAATATGGTACTGACACAAAAACAGAAACATAGATCAATGGAACAAGATAGAAAGCCCAGAGATAAACCCATGCACCCATGGTCCACTAATCTATGACAAAGGAAGCAAGGATATACAATGGAGAAAAGACAGTCTCTTCAATAAGTGGTGCTGGGAAAACTGGACAGCTACCTGTAAAAGAATTAAATTAGTACACTCCCTAACACCATACACAAAAGTAAACTCAAACTGGATTAGAGACCTAAATATAAGACTGGACACTATAAAAGTCTTAGAGGAAAACATAGGATGAACACTCTGACATAAATCACAGCCAGATCTTTTTTGATCCACCTCCTAGAGTATTGGAAATAAAAACAAAAATAAACAAATGGGACCTAATGAAAGTTCAAAGCTTTTGCACAGCAAAGGAAACCATAAAGAAGACGAAAAGACAACCCTCAGAACAGGAGAAAATATTTGCAAATGAATCAATGGACAAAGGATTAATCTCCAAAGTATATAAACAGCTCATGCAGCTCAATATTAAAGAAACAAACAACCCAATCCAAAAATGGGCAGAAGACCTAAATAGACATTTCTCCAAAGAAGACATACAGCTGGCCAAGAAGCACATGAAAATCTGCTCAACGTCACTAATTATTAGAGAAATGCAAATCAGAACTACAATGAGGTATCACCTCACACCAGTTAGAAGGGGCATCATCAGAAAATTTACAAACAACAAATGCTGGAGAGGGTGTGGAGAGAAGGGAACCCACTTGCACTGTTGGTGGGAACGTAAATTGATACAGCTACTATGGAGAACATTATGGAGGTTCCTTAGAAAACTAAAAATAGAATTACCATATGATCCAGCAATCCCACTACTGGGCATATACCCAGAGAAAACCATAGTTCAAAAAGGCACATGCACCCCAATGTTCATTGTAGCACTATTAACAATAGCCAGGTCATGGAAGCAACCTAAATGCCCATTGACAGACGAATGGATAAAGAAGATATAGTACATATATACAATGGAATATTACTCAGCCATAAAAAGGAATGAAATTGGGTCATTTGTTGAGACGTGGATGGATCTAGAGACTGTCATACAGAGTGAGGTAAGTCAGAAAGAGAAAAACAAATATCGCATATTAACGCATATATGTGGAACCTAGAAAGGTGGTACAGATGAACTGGTTTGCAGGGAACAAATAGAGACACAGATGTAGAGAACAAATGTATGGACATCAAGGGGGGAAAGAGGCAGAGGGCGGTGGTGGTGGTGTGATGAACTGGGCGATAGGGATTGACATGTATACACTGATGTGTATAAAATTGATGACTAATAAGAAACTGCTGTATAAATAAATAAAATTAAATTTAAAAATTAAAAAAAATTGATTTTGCTCAATACCAAGGTACCTGAGATTCAAATATTGCATAATTGATCTTGTCATTTTATTCAAATGTGTACACTTTACTACTTCAATAGCACCAAGAGATTTTTAAGTGCAAAAATAAATATTCATTTGCAGCTTAGAGCTATAATTTATCTGGTTTGAGCTACCGAATGCTATGATGGTGCAAAGGACACTCACAAAGTTTACATCCTGGGTTTCAAATGACCAAACCCTAGCTTGGCAAATGATACTAGATTAAAGCATCATGCATAATTATAATATGCTGGTATAATATAAGTCTGTATTAGTATGTGTGCATATAAATAGGTGCATTGGTGATTTTAAAGTTGTAGCAATATAAAAATAGTTTTATTTTGATTTTATAATCTGGAAATAAAAAAAATACTGCTCAGGCTTCCTGAGTACATACTCTGCATCTGGGGTACTAGTTCTCAAACTGGACTTGGTGTCAGACTCCACGGCAGGCAGGGTTGTTGAGAGAGCTTCTGATTCAGTAGGGCCTGACGTGCAACCCAGGGCCCTGTATTTCTAACAGGTCCCACATCTGATGCTACTGCTGCTGGTCTTGGCAACCACACTTTGAGATCCCCTGCTCTAGAACACCTCATTTTTATTTGAAGTACACAGTAGCTAGATGTTCTCTTTTGATTCTTATTTTTTCCCCATTGTAACAAAGATTTATAGAATTTGCTGCCATGTATTATCATAATATACTTTAAATCAATCATCAGAATCATCTATTTAAATAAATATGAATACCTGGGCCTCACATCTGTAGGTTTAACCTGGGGCCCCGGTTTCTATAGCGGTCGTTCTAAAATTTTGCTGTCTATTAGAAACAACTGGAGAGCTATTAAAAGTCCGGATGCACCGGCTGTATCCCAAGCCAATTAAGTCAGAATCTCTGGGGGTAGGACTCAGGCCTCACTAGCGCTCCAGGTGATTCCTGGGTGTGACCAATGTTGAGACCAAGCATCACGCTTGAGAACTGCTACGTTAGGGTCTGTATTCCAATGTGCACTCTATCGCTCTCTACCCAGGAGGGCATCATGGACACCAATCTCTCTCTTTCTTTCTCTCTTTCACAGAGAAAGAGACCAATAGGTCTTTTTTTGTGTGTTTTTGTTTTGTTTTTGTTTTTTGTGGTACGCGGGCCTCTCACCGCTGTGGCCTCTCCCGTTGCGGAGCACAGGCTCCGGACGCGCAGGCTCAGTGGCCATGGCTCACGGACCCAGCCGCTCCGCGGCATGTGGGATCTTCCTGGACCGGGGCACGAACCCATGTCCCCTGCATCGGCAGGCGGACTCTCAACCACTGTGCCACCAGGGAAGCCCAGACCAATAGGTCTTGATCACATATTTGTATTTTCTCTATGTACATTTAAATCTCTAGTTTTTAGGTATTTATAAATGTTCTACCAGAAAGGCATATATTTTAACCTCTATTTTAATATGTCATGCTATTTTATTAGTTTATTGTAATGCCTTTAAATCCCTCACATAATGCCAAGAGGAAATAGATTTTAGTAGGAAGCAATCCTCAACGACTTTTTTAGTCAGTTTTAAGAGCTTAGAACAGAGCTGGTCAATGGAACTTTCTAAGTTGATAGACATTTTCTATATCTGCTCTGTCCAATAAGTAGCCAGTAGCCACATGTGGCTTTTAAACACTTAAAGTTTGTCTAGTGCACCTAAGAAACTGAACTTTAAACTTTGTTTAATTATTTTAAATTTAAATAGTCACCTGTGGCTAGCGGCTGCCTTATTGGACAGAACAGCCTTAAACGATAAACTTAATCTAGCACAAAACCAGACTGTAGTAAATACTAGGAAATATTTTCTATACTTCTAATATTATATATATGTAATAAGCTTCTAGTATATACATGCATATCTACAGATAGATAGATACATACATACCTATAATGATTCTTAAAGATAGACTATGCGCTAAACTCTGTGTTAAGGAATAAATAAGCATTATTTCATTTGATTCTCATGAGAAGCAGTTGGTACATTTCTTCTGTAGAGCCAGAGAATATTTTAAGCTTTTCAGCCATGTGATCTCTGTTGCAAATTTTCAACTCTGCTGCTACAGTGAAAGCATACCTAGACAATTTATATATGTGAGTGTGGCTACATATCAATACATTTTATTTATAAAATAGGCACCAGGTGAGCTTTGGCCCATGGGGCTTAATTAGTAGACCCTTGTTCATGATAATTCTACAATTTTATAGGTAAAGAATTAATAGCAGAAAGTGAGTACATAGCCACTCCAAACAAGGGTTTTATTTCTACTAGACAGACTTACTTCCATTTTCCCCTCCCTATGTCCGATTATCATTTTATTGAAACTGAAAGACGCAACTTTTTGACATGAATTATGCATCATAAGGCGCTCCTTCTCATACATTCCTTCCTGGTTATCTGTTCAGAGACAAATGGCCTTATATTATTGTTAGGCCCACTATTGTAAGGTTCTTGTAAGCTGGGACTTTATGGGGCAATTCTTGGTCCCAGCTTCTGGCCAGAAAGGAGCGTTATTACACAGCAGTTAAACATTTATGTGAGTGTATGTATATTACTATTAAATTCAGCGATCAGATGCTGATCTGCCATGTATGTTTATTAATTTATTTAACAGAAATTAAATGCCTGTTATGTTCAAGGTATAGTGCTGGTACTATTGTGGGATTCAGGAGAGTATGGCATGATTCTTTCCCGGAAACCTATAGTTTGAGTACGGAAATGCAATGTTCATAAATTATTGTAAGTTGATTTAGAGAATTGGAAGCTATGTATTTCAGAGAAGCTAGAGATCGGTTTTTACTAGAATTCAATTCAATTCAATTTGCCCAGAATTTTGCTAGGTTACTGGCAGAATACAAAAAAAAAAAAAAAAAGATATTTTGTTTCTTTAAGATATTAAGTAGGAAAAGCATGAATACACTATTTAAACAACAGAAAGATATTCCAAGGGTCTAGTTTCAAGAGTATTCTCTACCGTATAAAACATAGCTAGTCAAGGGAATTTATTTTATGTATGTATGTATGTATTCAGTGTATTCAGTGGCTGCATTGGGTCTTCGTAGCTGCACTCGGGCTTGCATGCTTTCTCTAGCTGCCGCGAGCAGGGGCTACTCTTCGCTGCGGTGCGCAGCCTTCTCATTGTGGTGGCTTCTCTTGTTGCACAGCATGGGCTCTAGGCACGCGGGCTTCAGTAGTTGTGGCACGTGGGCTCAGTAGCTGCGGCACACGGGCTCTAGAGCACAGGCTCAGTAGTTGTGGCACAAGGGCTTAGTTGCTCTGCAGCATGTGGGATCTTCATGGGCCTGCGATCAAACCTGTGTCCCCTGCATTGGCAGGTGAATTCTTAACCACTGCACCACCAGGGAAGTCCCCCCAAGGGAATTAAAAGTAAGGAAGAAAGTTGAAAAATGTAATATGAAGACACACACCCTATGGAAGGACCAGTCTATATGGCTAAAAAGTTTGTGTTTACACAAGAAGCAATGTTATAATTTATTATCATGTGGCTATCTTGGTTTATATTATAATAGAGTTTTAGGTCAAAGGGATGTAACTATCACCCAGCAATCAATAGGGTCAAACAGCTTCAAGTCTTGACATTGTATTATCTAAAACAAACTATGTCAAAATGTATACAGTCAACATAGATATCTTAGAACTCTTAAGATAGAACTATATGACGCATGGGGTGAAGACGTTTGCAGTAACCGTGAATAGATGAAGGAGGGGTATGTCTTCAGTAAGTGATTATTACTGAGACAAAAGACAATTTGGTACACACCTGTTCCAAAGCACATAGGATGTAATACAGCAGAAACAATCCATTAACAGGAATGGGAACAGTAACAACAACTAGAAACCTATCATACACACACTAATCTTTCATCCACATTTAAAAAAACGGCCTTCAGTATATTTTTGTTATTTCAGTATGTTAACAATATACTTATTTCCTGTTTTTCTTCCTCTTCCTCATTTTTCTTCTTCTTGCCATTCCTTTTATTTTTTTTTATTTATTTATTTTTTTAACAGAACTTTACATGGTTTTATTTATACATTACTGGTAAAGAAAGCAAACTTTATATAAAAAGTTTTATACAAATAGAACCATTCCTTTTAAATGAGCCATGCTGCCATTTTCAGGAATTGCTTGGTAATCTTATCAGACATTCTTTTTTTTTCCTTTGCCATTTAAGTTAACTCTAAATATACTGCCATTAATCCAAAATGTATATTGAACATATCATGGTGAGGTAAAGCACATTATTTCACACATGTAAATCAGATGACAAGTAAAACTAATTTTCCAGCATCTGAATAGGTTAGTAGAAGATGGTGTATTTTTATCTGAATAGAGCATAGTATTCTCAATTATAGTGATACTTTCTCTAACTGCATTCTTATTTCTCTGTGGACATGTTATCCGTCTGTCACATGGGAGCTCGAGGCAAACCATGCCTTCCTGAATAAAACTTTATTTTCAGAGGTAAAATTTTAGGTTCTTTCATAGTCTACAGATTACCTGAAACATTAAAATGCCACAACGCACACAAGATATTTACTGGGTTTTGTTACAAGATTTAAAAGTTTCCTCTAAGGTTAAAAAAGAGGAAGATTATAAAATAAGTGTTTGTTGTGGATATTTAAACTGTATTTTTCAATGTAAAACAATATTGATGACATCCTTGATGTTAAAGATGAGCTTATTACCCCTGCCTCCAGATTCTTTATTTTTATTTTATACATTTTCTTTTTTTTACTTGTATCAATTTTCATTCCTTTATTAGTCTTTTTTAAAATTGAAGTATTGTAGACTTACAGTATTATATTAGTTTCAGGTGTACAACGTAGTGACTCAATATTTTTATACATGAGCACCACTTTGAATCTAGTTACCCTCTGTCACCATGCAAAGTTAGGACAAGAGGAACTGTATTCAATATCTTGTAATAACCAGTAATGGAAAAGAATCTGAAAAAGAATAGATATACATATATATGTATAACTGAATCACCTTGCTGTACACCCGAAACATTGTAAATCAACTATATTTCAATCAAAAAACTTTACAAATTTTAAAAAGGTATGACATAAATTTTAAAATGGTATATTTGCATAGCTTCTTCTACATAATTATAATCACACAGCATAATTGACTGGGTGTATTTTTTAAATGAATAAATGCCTTCTATTTGCCAAAATAAATAAATAAATAAAATAAAATGCCACATCAGTTCCCAAGAATTATGAAGAAAACGGGATTCATTTTATCTTCATTTCAGTTGGAGTTCAGTATTATTATTTTTTTTTTTAATTTTTTTTAAGACTTTAATTAATTTATTTATTTTTGCTGTGTTGCGTCTTCGTTTCTGTGCGAGGGCTTTCTCTAGTTGTGGCAAGTGGGGGCCACTCTTCATCGCGGTGCGCGGGCCTCTCACAATCGCGGCCTCTCTTGTTGCAGAGCACAGGCTCCAGACGCGCAGGCTCAGTAGTTGTGGCTCACGGGCCTAGTTGCTCCGCGGCATGTGGGATCCTCCCAGACCAGGGCTTGAACCCGTGTCCCCTGCACTAGCAGGCAGATTCTCAACCACTGCGCCACCAGGGAAGCCCCAGTATTATTTTTTTAAATGGAAAGTGCTTGTTTTCCCTCCTACAATAGTTATGTGCTGCATAACAATGCTTGGAGGGGCCCAGCCATTATACAAACTCATTAGCACATAGATTAAGGCAACAGAAAGAGATTACTTTACCATCTCATTTAAAGACTATCATTCCCGTGCTAATGGGTAGGTGTATTTTTTTTTTTTTTTTTTTTTTTTTTTTTTTTTTTGCGGTACGCGGGCCTCTCACTGTTGTGGCCTCTCCCGTTGTGGAGCACAGGCTCCCGACATGCAGGCTCAGCGGCCATGGCTCACGGGCCCAGCCGCTCCCCAGCATGTGGGATCTTCCCGGACTGGGGCACGAACCCGTATCCCCTACATCGGCAGGCGGACTCTCAACCGCTGCGCCACCAGGGAAGCCCGGGTAGGTGTATTTTGATAGGGCAGAGGTGCGCTGTCAAATAGTATAACATTCAGATGAGACCCGAAATCCTCTTCAGAGGCAATATGCACACATTCTATTGTCAACTTCCCCAACACATAGTCACCAACTTATTTTTTAATTATTATTATAGTTATTATTATTAATTATAATGTCCATAGAAACTATCACAAACCTTCACATCAAATATCTCTTCAACAGGTGACATCCCCACGTCCCACAAAGGTGTCTTTCTTAAAGTAGGAATATGTATTACATTTGGAGAGCAAGCCTGATAGTGTCAGGTTTGAAGGTCAGCAAAATCCACCTACTTGAATAAGTACCATAAAAACGATATTCTGAGGGATTAATAATGAATGATTGACAAGCTAAATACAGGCTTAAGAAGTATTACATGTTCTTAATGATACAGTTCAGACGCACTCGTAAGTGAAAAAGACTGTATAATATCCTTAGTTTTTAATGCCGTAAAAGAAGAAAATTAAATATTTTATGCATTATAGTAATTTGTTAATGTCACCTATTTTGAGTCCAGATTAGATTCTTACACCATAAAACAGAAAATTAAGCCTAGAACCAACCTAAGATATTATTTAAATACACTTCTTGCCCGAGGAGTATGAAAAGTTGTTCAGTAAAGTAGTTATGAGTCTCTTAAAAAGAGAATTGCAACTTAGCATTAGGGAAGATTTTTCTTTAATTTAGATGAAAACAGATAAGCTCAAAAGTGGTAAAAGAAGGTTTGTAAGTAAAGATGATAAAACAGACCAAAAAAACCAGTACTTTTATATGCTGTTGTGGAATTAAAGTCAAGTGTACAGAATACACATTCCCAGTTTTAAATATGAACAGGTACAAATCTTGGAAGCTATATCCCTTGACCTTACAATAAGAAAAAAGCTGAGCAAACTGAAATTCAATGACTTTTCTTAGATCCATCTCAGAAATGAGGTGACAGGGAAAACCACCACACTCAAATCTAGAGAGACAGGTAAATACAGAGGGTGACAACTGCAGACACCTTATCCCTACAGCCAATAACTGATAAGAGAATTTAAATGGCGATTTCATGAATTGCTGGAGGCTTAGCTTGGACTAGTTAGGAAGTCAAAGAGTTTGGGGGATTGAGTTTTAAGAGGGAGTTCCCACGCTCATGAGTTTTACCTCTAAGGATTTCATTGGTTTCTCAAAAATGAAGATTAGAAAAAAATCTACTCTTGTGTTAGGAAGATAGAGGTGAAAAGTGTCAACTTTGAAATACTTCTAGGGCATTCTCCAGTAAAAACACCTACCATTCCAGTCAGGGCCTTATCTGGCTTGAGAAAGTGACAATTAAATAACTCCAGGACACTCTAGCCTTCCTGTTCCACCTAATAGAAGGAAAAATAAAAGGTCTAAGGAATTCTTCTGAAGGTCACAGCCCAGGGACTCAGGCCAATTAAAAAACTGAGATTTAATCGGAAGATTAAAGAATGCTTCTCCTTCCTCACAGGGCTTCAGCATAACAGGGAAGTACAAGGGAGAGAGATGCAAGACACATGCTCTATTTAAGAAGGATTTCTTAGGGAACCCCAAGATATAAAGGAAGAAAAAAAAAGAAAACTAAAGGAAATGAAGCCTACAGCTATGGCAAATATTAAACATAGCTCAGCTTCTAGCCTAATTAACATAAAACCTCACACTAAATGCCTAATTATCTCAGTGAGTACAACCAGAAACACTATGTTCAGATTTCAATAAAAAAATTACAAAGCATATTAAAAGACAGGAGAAAAAACAGTTTGAAGAGACAAAGCAAGTGTCAGAACCAGATTCAGGTATAACACCTATCCTGGAATTATCATGCAGGGAATTTAAAAAATTATGGGTAATATATTAAGTGTTATACTTGGAGGAGCAGACCACACGCAAGAGCAGATGGATAATGTAAGCAGAGAAATGAAAACTCTAAGAATTAAAAATATGTTAGAAAGAAAAAGCATAAAATGGAAAACAAGAATACTTGTACAGGAATTGTCAGTAGGCTGGGCAAACTGAAAGATGTGTCAGAAATTTCCTAACTTCAAATACAAAGAGAAAAAATAGAATGGAAAAAAAAGGGAATATTCAAAAACCATGGAAAAATTACAAAAGGTCATATATATAATGCAAATAACAGAAGAAGAGAGAACGAAGAAGAAAAAATAACATTTTTCTTATATAACATAAATACAGCACATATATTAAAATGTTTTTTATATCATCCTATTTAATGCCCACATTTGACGATGTTTATGTACATTGTTGTGAGTAGGAGGTTATTTATGTTATAAGTACATAGATATACACAACATAAAAACAGTATATAAATTTACTGATATTGATGCATGATTCAATATATTTGGAGACAGCTGGACAGCCTTAGCAAGGTTTGGTTTTATTCGAGTGTGTTTGAAGTTGCATTTTCCCATAGTGCGTGCAATCCTAGGGTGTAAACTCTTTGAGGGCAAGAATTATCTTTCATCATATGTATATTCCTAACACAATGCACAACTGGAACTCAATATATATGTTTTTTTGAAATAATGAACTCTATTGAATTGAAAATACTGAAGGTATTGTAGATAATCAAATTAGAATATATTAGTCTTATGCAATAACAACACATCCATAGGGACAGGTGTTTAAAACTTACAGCACTTAATCTAGAAGTCATCTAATTACATGGTTTTCCATACCATCCTTGTATACTTAGAATGGTTTCCATGCCTCTGTGAAGCAGTACTAACCAGACCCTGAGGCCATGATGAAGTTGTTGCTTTCAGTTGGTAGCAAAAATGGCCTGAGAGAAATAGTTTGCAGAGCTTGCAAATCTAAAGTTATGAAGCAGTAGGAGCATCACAAAACTTAACAGTAAATCTTCAGGAAATGTCACAGCCACTACCATCCTGCCTTGTTAACACAGTTTCTTTAAAGATGTAATTGGATCCATGTAATTCAGAGCATTGAGGGTATACAGCTGATAATGTTGGTATTAATAATACAGGATGCGTGCAGAACAGTTTTAACTTCTATTTACAGTTGAATGGCCGTCCTGTGCGTTCAAGACTGGATGACACAATTGTTACCTCTATTTCCTACCAGCTGATTTGTGTAAAAGGAGAGCATAGATCCAGGTCAAATCAAGGTCACTACGACACACAATTTAGTCTCATTCCCTCTTTTAAAGTTTATCTGTATTTGTATCTAATGGATCTTGATAATTTTAAATATATATTGGAATGAAAAAGTACCTATGTGAGGTAGACAGCTAGATGATGGAAAGAGAATGCTGTGGTTTACAAACACAGACATGTGTGCATTTGTGTGTTCATGAAACACACACATGTAAGCACATCTTACATATGTTATGCATATTACATATGTCATAACACTCAAAGTCACAGTGAACCCATAAGGTATACTTTTTTTGTTTGTTTTTTTTGTGGTACGCGGGCCTCTCACTGTTGTGGCCTCTCCCGTTGCAGAGCACAGGCTCCGGACGCGCAGGCTCAGCGGCCATGGCTCACGGGCCCAGCTGCTCCGCGGCATGTGGGATCTTCCCGGACCGGGGCACGAACCTGTGTCCCCTGCATCAGCAGGCGGACTCTCAACCACTGCGCCACCAGGGAAGCCCGAGGTATACGTTTTTAAATTTAGTTAACTGAAGAACTAATCTAAAGCTGAACGATCCAAAGGCACACAGGTAGCAAGTGGCAGAGACAAGATATACTCTCAACTCTTTGCTTTTTCTCACATATATTACCCTGCTCTGTATATTTCTACTTGTGAAATATACCATGTTTATTACTTATTTCTACCTATGAAATAAACCATGGTTGCATACCTTTCACATCCTTCTCATCCTCCCAATAGATCACAGCTTCCTTCATTTCTTCCTTCATTGTTTTTCTTGTATCCATTCATTCCTTTTGGATCCCACTTTAGTCACTCTAGTTTAGACTCTTTTCACTTCATAGCTTGAATGTTCAACTGTATTCCTGCTTCAGTATATCCCTCCTAAAGTCGCCAAATGTAGCATCTCTCGATACCACTTCAAGCCTGTGGCTCACCAGCTAAAGCCCCCATGTTCTTCAAGATCTCACCCTCCAAACTTATTTTCTGAAGGCATGTGATCCGCTCCACTGTGAAGTGGTCCTGTGGTGTCCTATGATTCTCATCTCATCTTTGCTCAGACTTCCTCGTACATACAACGTCCTCTCCCTTCCCACTCGGCCAGCTCAAATCCAGTCCAGCCTTTGATCCCCATCTGGGTCCACTCTGAGCACCAGCAGCTGTGTCATTGTCACTGTTGTATTATCCTGCTATCGTCATCATCATCATCATCGTCATCCACATTCTATTTGTACAGACAATAATAGCATCGCTCCTCAACGAGTAAATCCTGGGAGACCCTGGCCGGTGAGCTAACCATTTCATACTGCTCTACAATAAGATAATGATGGAAACTGAAAGAAAGCATTTTAAACCTTGACATCGATGTAACAGTTCTGCGACATGCAAATGTGGAGTTTTAAAAGTATCCATTCTCGATGGACCGGAAATGAAAAACCAAAAAAAAAAGGAAGATTCTTCATCAAACATGGTTTGAGAAGTGTTGCTTTATAGTCTTTCAAAACGTTTTCACACATAACATAGCATTCAATTTATGCTGAGATATTAAGAATTCATACTGTTGTCATCTTATAAATGTGAAAAAAGCAAAAAACTGAGGCACAGAAAATGTATGTGATTTGCCAAAATGCATATCTTGTTAGTGGTCAAACTTTTTATTCCAAACCTGGTGATCCTTCCTCTTTGTTCTATTACTTATTTCTAGGGAAACTGCACAGTGATTTTCGCCTTCTGCCTGGACAAAATGGGTAGACAAAGTAATTTACCATGGACCACTGAAGATCCCCTGGACACCTAAATAAGTTTCATCTATCAATACAAATTAATCAAGCATTGGTCCTCGAGAAAAATAAGAGTAAAATATACACTTATTCTTTCTTTTCATTCATTTACCCTTTCAATTAACTAACACTTGTTACATTTATTGAACACCTACTGTATCCCAGGCATTGTGCCCAGCTGGGTATACATGAAGAACAAGATAGCTGTTCTACAATAAGTCATAGGTAGAAAATAACATAGGAGTTTGGAAAAGTTCTCATATTTCATGTAATTTTTGGTACCATTTGGAATCGTTGGAAACTCAAGTTTCCTGTTTCGTAGTACAAAAAGCTCTGAAAGGATTCCATCTAATGT
The DNA here is from genome assembly GCF_949987515.2 of Delphinus delphis. Classification (NCBI taxonomy): domain Eukaryota; kingdom Metazoa; phylum Chordata; class Mammalia; order Artiodactyla; family Delphinidae; genus Delphinus; species Delphinus delphis. Next base: position 139,041,851 of record NC_082686.1, read on the forward strand.
GAAAATAGAATTCTGCACAGCTACACCCTGCTGCAAGTTACTCAGCTTTAGCTTCTGTCTAAATGTTCTTCCTCTCTCTAATTGCTTTCTTCAGGATTGCTAATCTTCCAAAGAATCATTGTTTACATCATGCCTTTGCCCATTAACCGGAGCAGCATTTTTTTCCCCACCCTTTTCCCACTCTAAGGCAGGATTCAGAGCAACTGTTCACACCATTAAAGCTCAGTTTAATTTCTACGACCCATTTGCATTTGCAGTAAAACACCACGACTGTGGACTAGAACAAGAAGGCAAAGGCTTACCTTGTGGGGCACCAAAGCACTCAGATTCCATAAGCAAGGTCATTTTGGATGTTCTGTTTGCATAGGAATAAGTATTATAATAACGACCCTCTGTGAAGCTGAGAATGAACCCAGCAAACGCTGTACCCAAATACCTACTGCAGCCCGCAGTCAAGTCTCAAAAGCACAGTGGCTCAGAATCTTGATCCACTAAGGAAATCAATTCAAGAGCAGATGCCCTCAATCTATGACCCATTCTCTGAGACTGTGATTCTAGGTAGCATGCACATTCCCAGAAATGTGTTAGAATCGAAGGATGACAGTGGTGTCACACAGCCTTTGGTAGTTATTGAAAGTTAATTAATTTAACCTGACCTTTCCCTAGAACTATAAGGCACAATAGACTACTGGTGATAATGGATTCTGGAGAGCCTCGGAAATGGTTCAAGGAAAACACAGCTGTGCTGTGTAACAGTTCTTGTTGGCTCTGGATTATAAACTATTTTTAGTACTTAGTTAATAAAGCTGATTTTCTTAAGGGGCCTGCAGGGGAATGCATGAGTCGCGGTGTCAGATGCTGTTGGAATTGGGATTTGCAATGGATGAACCTACGAAAATTAACTCCGCCGATGCCGCTTAATTTTTAGAGCTGAGGCATTGGTGTGCCTGCTTGTGGAAATAGTTAATGGAGGTAGCTGTAGTCTGTTTCATGGTTTCCCAAAATAAACCTACTTTTGAAGTCACAGACGGACTCCTTAAAATCTATCCGCCTTTTCTTTATTTTATGCATCTTAATTATAACAGCAATAAGTGAAGATTTCAGAATATAATGATAAGCAACACATATAAAGTGCTCCTTATAAATGCTTTACGTGTATTTTTCCATTTTAAGATATTCATCGGGCGTCCCTGGTGGCGCAGTGGTTGAGAGGCCGCCTGCCGATGCAGGGGACACGGGTTCGTGCCCCGGTCTGGGAAGATCCCACATGCCGCGGAGCGGCTGGGCCCGTGAGCCATGGCCGCTGAGCCTGCGCGTCCGGAGCCTGTGCTCAGCAGCGGGAGAGGCCACAACAGTGAGAGGCCCACATACCGCAAAAAAAAAAAAAAAAAAAACAAGATATTCATCTTTCCCCATTTTGGCGTCTTTGGATTTGATGATGTATCATAATAGCACATCTTAGAAGTGATGGCATCTTAGGTTCAGCAATCTTCTAAGAAACTTTCTTAAGGAGGTACTGTTTTTAGTCCCATCTCATATTTGAGGAAAGCAAAGCACAGGGAGATCTTAAGTAACTTATTCAATGTGATATATCTAGTAAAGAGCAGAACTGTGATTCAAATGTAAGCAATTGGTTCCAGATTCAATTCTTAATTACTGTGAGATGTCTCATGGACCCGTTTAGATATGACTCAGGTGCCATTTGAACAAGACCATTTGATGAGAAACCACCACTATCAGTTTCATGTATATCCCATCGGCATGAAGAAGGCATTAATATGTATAAAATAGAAAATACAGAGTATTCTGTGTGTTTTTATAGAAGAATGTATCATACTGTGCAAAGATTTCTCTTTTGCTTTCGTTATCCAATAATAGTTTTTGCATGGGGTCCTTTAACTTAACTTCCCTCTTAACTGCTGTACAATATTGCACTACATGAATGGACATGTAAGTGTTTTCATGTTTACACTATGATAAACAGCCCTGTATGAAACATTTCAATGTTCTCATGTAAACAAATTATTGTCTAGATAGATACCAAGAATTGTAATTACTGGGTCACGGATACACTTCTATTTGCTTTTTAGAAGATTTAAATATTTTAGCTATAACACACCATATCTGTTATATTGCATTTTGTTGCTAAGACCAGTAAATTATTTGCAGCTATATATTAAAGCAGTTATTTCTTAAACTCCTTTGAAGCGCTTCTCTGTGTTATGCAGAGAATCCTTTGGAATACCATGTTTATTTAGGTTCATACACACCCTAAAGATATTCTGTATGAAGAACTCCATCTATTTGGAGAGCAGAGGGCTAGGACAAGACTTGCTGCCAAGAATAGTCCTCCTGTGATATCCTACCAGAATGACAACAGGTGCCCCTGTGATTTTTCATCATTCAAACTCCTCTCAAATTTGTAAAACGTCAAGACAGTGACCGTTTGCTTGTCACAGATGACACTAACGAGAAATCAACTGATATGATAATTTACCTTATTGGATCAAAAAAATCATAAATAGGGAAAAAAAGTCCTGTTTCTCATATTCTTTCAGCACAAGGAGTTTAGTGCTCTTGACTCCAAAGTGTCTGTTTTCATGAGTGATTTCAGCCAAACTGCAGTGTCATCTGAATGACAGAATGTGTGCTCAGGAGAGGATGTGCAGGAGCCTGTTTATTGCCATCTCTGGGATTAGATGCTTGCTCTCTGCTACCTTTGCAGATGCTTCTTGTCTCTATTCTTAATATAGTTGTTTAGCATTAAGCAAAGTTATGTCATCCTAACCCCTCACATTAGGCGCAGGGCTGTAATCTTGAAATGGTGTAGGCTTTTGGGTATTAGCTGATCAGCTCTAAACCAACCTTTCTTCAGAGGCAGGAAGCTATTAAGATGAATTTATTAACTGAAGTATCAAGTCCTTCACACACACTCTAAATACAACACTTGGCTCACAGGTGCTGTAACACACAGAAGCACTTCAGTGAAAAAAAAGAGTCACATGGTTTAAGAATCACTAAACATAAAAGGAATAGCTGTCTCTGAGCCACTGGGTGCTGCATTTAAAAGGGCCCCAGAGGGTCCTCATTTGGAAAGTTGCTTACAGACTTTAGTATCAGAGAATCATGAATACAGGAGCCTTTAGTTGGTTTCATAATGTGATCCCTTTGCTCTTAAAACGGACAGAGGGGATTTGAGGTGACAGTCTTTCTTCCTTCTTAATGTTTTCGCCTTTCAAGGGAAACAAAGTAGAAGTAGGTGAGCAAACCCTTCCCCATACTCCCCTGAACCCTTACATCAGTCTACTTTGCTTTGACCAAATTGGCATTCCCTGGCGGTCCAGTGCTTAGGACTCCGTGCTTTCACTGCCAGGGCCCAGGTTCGATCCCTGGTCAGGGAAATAAGATCCTGCAAGCTGCGTGGCGTGGGCAAAAAATAAATAAATAAATAAAATAAAGCTAATAAATGATCTTTACAAATGTAAAAATGTGATGGCTATGCAGGTAACGTGTAAATCAAACCATGGAAAGTGCTTCAAATGGGCATGTGGTTTTCAACCGCAGCGTTCTTTCAAGGCTCCAGAAGTATAAACATGACTATAACGGAGGAATTTTGCTACTTCAGATGTGATCTGAAACAGGAGCATCAGGCTCACCTGTGAGCTTGTTAGACCTCCAGAAGCTCTGGCCCCATTCCAGAATTCGTAAATCAGGATTTGCCCTTTAACAAGATCCCCTGATTCTCATATATTAAAGTTTGAGAAACATAGCTCTATACCACGGAGTCAGGAATAATTTTGTTTTTAATTTTTGTTAGACCAAGTACATGAGCAGTGGCAACACTGTGTCTTGCTTAGCCAATTATGTGGACTTTTTAAATAAAAGGCACAGTTACTTGGAAACTTTCCCAGTTTCTCCACTTTGTCCTCAAAAAAAGTGTGCAGGGGCCTTTAGGTGAAGGTAAAGAGTGATTAGGAAAACGTGCTTATAGTGTTTACATTTAGAATATTTACTTTGAAGAAGGGGGCTTCCCTGGTGGCGCAGTGGTTGAGAGTCCGCCTGCCGATGCAGAGGACACGGGTTCGTGCCTCGGTGCGGGAAGATCCCACATGCCGTGGAGCGGCTGGGCCTGTGAGCCATGGCTGCTGAGCCTGCGCGTCCGGAGCCCGTGCTCCGCAACGGGAGAGGCCACAGCAGTGAGAGGCCCGCGTACCGAAAAAAAAAAAGAAAAAAGAATGGAGTACAGTTGAATAGTTCTCACTATTTAACAGAACACTCCTTTAAAGATTCTTCTGGAATAATATTATTTATGATTATTTGGAGGTGACAGACTTATGCTATGTCTCCTACCATATTAAAAAAATGTCATGAGAAAACACCATACATCATTTATGGGTTAGTCTGTATGTGTAACAGATCATTATCTCACCCTTTTGTCTAGACTTATGACAATGTGTTAGCAGTCTGTCTTCCCATCAAGAACTCTACTTTTTATTTTTATAATCATTTGTTCTACAAGAATTAATCCATGGGGGAAAAGTCAAATTGATTTTAAAGCTAGAAACATGTATTAGTATCACTTAAAATAATTGTTTTTATCTTTAGAAATATACTAAGGGAGTTTGGGATTGACATGTACACACTGCTATATTTAAAATGGATAAGCAACAAGAACCTACTGTATAGCACAGGGAACTCTGCTCAGTATTATGTAGCAACCTAAATGGGAAAGGAATTTGAAAAAGAATAGATAAATGTATCTGTATAACTGAATCACTTTGCTGTACACCTGAAACTAACACAACATTGTAAATCAGCTATACTCTAATATAAAATAAAAAGTTAAAAAAATATACTAACAAACTCCTTTTTCCTCCATGAAACGAAAAATAAACCTTTTCTAATGAGACAATATCTAGCCAAACTGACCATGTCACTTACATACTCTAAATCTTCGTTTTCCTATCTATAGAACAAGAAGGTTTTATCTGACCATGAGGTTTTATAATATATATTCAGATATAAAAAAATTATGATTATATGATTCTACCATTTATTTTCACTCATGCTATTTCATGATATGAAGGAACACATACAGTTTAGCAGACTTTGCCAAGATTCCTGAAACCTGAAAAGGTACAAGTTTAAATAAACTTACTAGAAATGATGAGAAATGGGTTGTAGTGATACACGATGTTTTCTGCAGAGCAAAATAAAGCATATTGACTAGAGACATGAAGGTCATTTCATTTTGATTGTATTTCATCAAATAGTTGCACCCATAAGGGTAGAATTTATATATGTGGAAACCATGATTGTTTATTGAATCAATGCATTTCTAGCACCATCTCTGAGGTGCTCTCAGCAGCTAATGTAGGCTGAACCACAGGTAAGAACAATTGGTCTCAGATTGAGACGTGCTATGCCATCTCATCCGTTTCCCGATCCTCAGCAGGAAATCATAGCTACGAAGTCAAATTTCTTGTCTTTCAAAGGGAATCAATTCATGCATGATTTTATGGTATCCTTAGTGCATGTCCATGGGTGATGCTAAGACTTTCAGTGTTGGTGTGTAACACAAGACACACAGTCATGACGCAGGGGGTCCACAGAGGGGTAAGGAAAACTGAGGGTTGGTTACCTGATTGCTCGTTACTATTTTGCAAAAAAAAAATTAAGATAACTAAATTAAACACGTAGTACAACTATCACGGTGAATTTTATTTCATATTATTTGGGAAAAATACAATTTACCCATGCAAAACTGACTGTCCTCTGTATATGTACAGGCAGGCTATAAGTTATGAACACAGTGTTGTTCTAAAAACGACCTTTTGAAGTTGGTTGTTTGGACCCTGAGATTTATTTTTCATAGAAGTAGTGCTTTATAGGATAATTTTATTCCCTGGTCAAATTAGAAAATCCTTTTCAACCCAGAATGTTGCTAAACTGAAACTATCAGGCATTTGGTACAGTGTGCCTTGCAAATCAGTAGACGACTCTGAAAGTAGCTTTGCCAAAGTAAAAAAAAATCCTTTATTGCTGTTGCAGAGTTTCCCTTCTAATGTCTTCAGTTCGTATCTCTGTTCCTAACCCATAGTTATCCCCTGGAAGAGTTTCACGGCCTCAAACCGGTTATTAAGCTGGATCTTGATCCTGGCTTGTGGTGTTGTGAAGCCAGCTTGTACTGGTTCACAAGAGCTAATGTTTAAAATTTTCAGGAACTTTTGCATTCCAGTTAGTCAACATAGCCAATATTAAAATATATATATTATAGATGCTTACAATTAAATGATATTAAAAACAAAGGTAATAAATGGTTGGAACTCATCAGTTCTTCATTATTTTACTACATTTTATTAGTGTCTATTCTCTTGAGGTTGTTGATGTGTATTGTTGTCTGCATAGCGGAAATACTATGTAATGGTGTGGCCCTGCGCATCTCGTTCCAACTTCAGGGCCAGCCACAACATGTTGGTAGCTTGAAATCAACCACGATGGGAAACGTACACCGTGGACATCAGCAAACACTACAAATCAAGGATGGGTATCTTTGATTATTGACTGATAGAGAGAGAGAGAGAGATTTTAAAGAATTAGTTCACATGATTGTGGAGGCTTGGTAAGCCCAAAGTCTACACGGTAGGTGGGCAGTCTGGAGACCCAGGGAAGAGTCCAAAAGAAGCAGCCTGGGAGAATTCCTCCTAGCTTGGGAAGGTCCGACTTTGTTCCTGTTAAGGCCTTCAACTGATTGGATGAGTCCTTCCCACATTACAGAAGGTAATCTGCTTTACTCAAAGTCCACTGATTTAAATGATCATCTCATCCAAAAAAATCTTCATAGAAATATCCAATATAATGTTAACCAACTAACTGGCTGCCTCGGCCCAGACAAGATGACACATAAGATTAACCATCACATACATACATACATGTTTGTTTGTTTTTTTCCTTGAAGTCCGTTTAAACATCAACCGGCACACACTGAATGACACCCATATCCTTGGGTTGTCCGCCTGTTTCAACACACTGTTCAGCTTCCTACTTCTACTTCAAACATACAGCTGGAGGATGGATGAAGTTCCTCCCTTCTAGGGGTCATGGTACAGATGGGGCCGCACTCAGTTCACTGCACCATGACTATGGATATAGGATCTGGGTCTGGGTGGGATTGATGCTTGGAGGAGAGAAGGGAGAACCTTTATGCAGAAGTCAGCAACCTTTTGAGGTGTGCTGCCTGCATGTGACATCCTTTCACCCTCCTCTCTGAGCATCACCCTCTCTCACGATGTCCCTGTAACTAGCTCTGCCCTTTATCCTTTCTGAAGAAATGGAGCCTCTGGTGGAAGTGTGATCGATGACTCAGAAAAACCACAGCAATGTTTACAATTCTGAGCCTAGTCTTGCTAAATCATAGAATGCTTCCTTGTCTATATTGAATTAGCATGCCTCTGTACAAAGAAATGGAAACACGGACAGCTGATATATATTTATGGAATCCCGTCTGGTTTACATTTGGCAAGGACCTTAGGGTTGATGAGATCTGAGTTCAAATGCATGATTAGCATTGGCTCTGAATAAGCAAATCGAACAATGGGTTGCGTAGGTATTTTTTAATAGTTCTTCCTACATAATGGTATGAATTTAATCTTGAGCTGCGGTCATGATTGGACGCACCGCGTCCCCATGGGTCCTCTTCTAGCATATCCTTTCATTTGTCTGTGTGGGCCACCTGGCTAGAACGTCTGTCATCCCATTCCATGCCAGACTTTTTCAAAAGACCTGGCAAGGGTTGCTTTCCCTCCTCACCTCTCCAAGTCTGTCCCTCTGGAAGCAGCATTTACTGATTTCTTTTTCTATGGATGTTTCAAGTTGCTCCGGTGTGCTCACAACTGTAAGAAAGAAATGGTCCCTGGCCTCTGGCGGGTTCACAGAAAAACTGTATTTAGGGTAAACCTTTATGAGAACAAGACTTGAACTTGGGTTGTTGTAGTTTGCCGATTCTCAACCGTGGAGGGGCAGTTTATTTCATGTACTGAAATGTCATGAAGGATGTTTAATTTTTGTGGATTTAGTCTTAAATATCAGAGAGTTTGTTGCTGAGTGTGCCCTTTAGCTATCTACTACCAGTAATTGATTCTAACATTTTGGAAATCCTTCAAGGAAACATAACTGTGCTGTTTAATGGCATAGTTTATAAAAAATGATTTTGTGGGATGAAGAGACAATACTTGTGGCTGGAGCACTTAGGAGAGCAAAAAACAACATCAACAGCTAAAACCTTAGTCTTAGAAGTCGAGCAGATTGATAAATGCTTTAGACATAAACATAAAAAGGAATTTTGTTTTAGTTTTTAAGAAACATTTTTATAACAGCTGCTGCATGTGGGGGACACAAAAAATGACAACACAGATGACATTTGCTCTCCTGCAAATTGTTTAGGGGCAAAACTGTGATAAAAGCAAAAATAAAATAACTTATATGAATAACAATCATTCAGCAAGGGGAACAGGAAAATTATAAATTTTAAATCACCTAACAAAGTGGTTCAAACTTGTTCTGGGCTCTGATGATTTCTAAATAGCAACTGTATAGAGAAGATACTTCTAAGATGCCTACTACCCTTTCCTTTATCACCAGATATATATACATAATTGAAATATACAGAATTGAAGAGAGGGGGGAAAAAGCATAACGAATAAATTGGTAAAATGATTTAAATTGTTGCTTTTAAAAAATTATAACAGAATGTTTCCAGATGGATGACATATTTCAAATGAAAGCATATTAATACATTATAAAATAACAAGCATTTTGTGAAGAAAATTACATCACAAAAATTACTCTTAAAATAAAATGATGAAATGATTAAGAATTTACTTCCATTTCATTTTTTCCTTTTATTCACACTCAGTAATTACTCCTTCTCTTTTATGGAGAGAGCTTCTCTTCAATGCTTTTCATTCCAGGTAATCCTCCCTCCATTGTCTAGATTGTAAAATTTTTGTATCAAGAATAATAGTTCGAAATTGCCTAGCTTCAAAAATGTTCATTAGGCAGTAGAATAATGATCTGGAATTGAGGAAAGTGAGCTAGTGTGGACCTTCAGATTTGGAAGTGATTAGTGAAAGAAACTTTTATATTGGGTTAGATTGTAAAGGGAAAGGGAGAAAAAAAAAGGTGTCAAGGAAGGAACCTGGGGACAACAAACATTTAATGATGGATAGAGGAAGAGGAGCTTTTGGAAGGAGATGGAAAAGATAAGAGAAGGAGAAGATAAGAAGGCAGGGAACACGGGGGAGAGTTTTAAGGAGGAAGGGGATGTTCACAGTGGTTCACTGAGGTTCAAAAAGGCCACAGGGTGGTCAGTACTGAGAACTGAACATTGGATGAAGCAATTAAGAGTTTAGCGGTAATTTCTTCAAAGACACTTTTCAGTGTTGCTGTGGAAACAGAAGATAGAGCTGAGGACTGAGAATTACGTGGAGACCAATGGAAACAACACATCTAGCTACTTTTTTCAGGACGGTTGGCTGAAATGGAAAATGAAATAACACGCAAGGGCAGGTAGGTAAGGTGACGGGAGTTGAAGATAAATGGTAACAGGTTATTAAAGCTGGACTTGTTTTCAATATCATCCAAGACCTCAAATTGATAGCAAAATAATAGGGGAGTTTTTCAAAGTGAGATGCCAGTTCCCCTAAGCTGGGGTACCAAGGCGGTGGCAGAGGGCCAGGTCTGCGGCTCCTACCTGACTGCCCATCTCCAGCCAAATACCTGTTCAAAAGGGACTTGCAGGATGGCATCAGAAAAAGGACTCTACTCTTCCCTCCCACGCCAGTAAAAGAGGCTGGACGCCCAGAGTAACTTAGGAAACAGATGAGATAGAGTAGATAGTATGAGTGCCCTTGAAATCGGGTGAGAGACACAGGAAGGACACTTCTCAGAGACCTTGAGAAGAGCAACTGTGGGGACGCAGTAGACAAGCATCTGACACTGAAAGTAGCCTACAGAGAAGCAATTAGCTGAGGCACCAAGCAGAATGTCTGAAACACCTACAGCCCCTCTGATATCGGGGGTGGGGCAAAGAATGAAGATTTTTTTTTCTCATGTCACCCTGTGTGTTCAGTTCCTAGGGCTGCCATTAGAAAGACTACAAACTGAGTGGCTAGAACAACAGAAGTTTATCATCTCACATTTTTGGAGGCTCGAAGTCTGTGATCAAGGTGTCCTCGGAGGACACCAGGGAAGGATCTGCTCCAGGCCTCTCTCCTAGCTCTTCTGGGGGTACTGGGGTGTGTGGCAGCATAAGTCTTCATGTGGCAACTGTGTGTGTGTGTGTGTGTGTGTGTGTGTGTGTGTGATTGTGTCTGAATTCTCCCCACCCCCTTTTTTTGGTTTCTGTCTTTGGGGATTTTTGTGTGTTTCAAAAAAATTTTTATTGAAATATAGTTGATTTACAATGTTGCATTAGTTTCAGGTGTACAGCAAAGTGATTCAGTTTTATATATATATTACAAGATATAGAGTGTAATTCCCTGTGCTATACGGTAGGTCCTTGTTGGTTATCTATTTTATATACAGTAGTGTGTATATTATAATCCCAAATTCCTAATTTATCACCCCCCTTTCCTCTTTGGTAATGTAAGTTTGTTTTCCTCCTTTTTAATGAAGACATGAGTCATGTTGGATTAGGGTCCACCCTAATGACTTCATTTAACTTGATTACCTCTTTAAAGAAATATCTCCAAATAAGGTCACATTCTGATGTGCTGGGGGTTAGAACGCTGATGTATTTTTGGGGGGGTAAGGGGACACAGTCAACCCATAATACCCGGTGAGACCTAATTTTTGAATATACAGATTATATTATAACCGAAAGTGGGGTCCAGCTGCTCGCCGCTCAAAAGCCAATAAAAAGGCAAGGTTGGTGGAAAGGAAAGTTTGCTTTATTTTGGAGGCCAGCAACTGGTGGGCGGGGGGAAGGGTGGACTCCTGTCCAAAGGCCTTCTCCCCCTCCCCTGACAATCAGGGCGTAAGATCTTTTATAGACAGAGGGAGGGGGCTACATGCAGAAACAGCACAGTCACCTCTGACGGTCATCTTGAAATTTATCATGAGGTTGTCTGACCAGCGTCATCTTGATTGTTTTAAGTACAATTAATCTTTAGTTCCAGGGCTGGTTTCTTCCCATTTCCTTGAGGCCAATTCTCGGAATTGTGGCAGCTTATGTCATGGCTACAGCCTGGTCATCATGTCGTTAACGTCTTCCACCTGATGGGGGTTTTAGTATCTACAAGACAGCTCATAGGAGAGGGCTCAGAATATTATCTATAGCCCTTGAGGAGGAACTAAAGGTCCTTGACTATGCTTAATGACTAAACTATTATTATTTAGTTTTGTTGGACTGTTTTCCTTTGTTTCTGAATTTTCTCACTTCTCTGATTAAACTTATTCTTTGGCTAAAGTTTTTACACAGACAAAAGGCAGGCGGAGTAGGACATGGCGGGCAAGGGCCATAGGGTCCTGCTCCATTTCAGTATACACAAGAGAAGGAATAATTGATGTGTATCAGAAAGGAAAGGATTTTAAGTTCGTAGATAGGCCTCAAAGTAGGAAAAAAGTCTTTAAGATTAGAAAGAAGTAGGAAAGAAAGAATGGTGGTGAGCTCAGGTGGGCATAAGAAAAGGGGTGAGGGGCACAAGCGAGTCTAAGGAAACATCAATTGCTGTAATCTTTGAGGATAAGAGGGAGAGTGAAGTTGGTGGTGGGGGGGTGGGATGGGGGCAGGTGGCTCAAGTTTTCAAGGGGAGGGAGCAGCAGGAAAGTTGCTGAAGGGAGGAGTAATGGGAAAGGGAAAGCAAAATAAAGATTGACTCTTGGTATCCAGAGGCCAAAAGAGAAGAGAAACCGTGAACTTGCAGTGGCCTCAAACCATACTGTTTGTGTGATTTTGTTTTTGTGTTTACTTTTTGTCCCCAGCAGCACGTAAGTGTTTGAGAGGGGGAAGAGACAAAGTGAATTTTTGAAGCAGCAGAACAGAGCCGCAAACCAACTTGCAGTTGGACAGATATAGGTGTGAATTTTGTCTCTGACGCTCATTATGCAGCCACTTTGCAGACTTTCTAAAAAGTTTAGGTTTCCCTGGTTTGGAAGATGGTTAAACTAATACTTTCTTTACAAATGTTTATGAAAAATAGATAAAATAATAGAGGAAAGCACTGATCTGTTATACTCCTTGGCACAGAGTAGGTACTCAATTAATAGTAGATATTTTTATTATTGCTCTGTTTTTTGTAATTTTTTTTTAATATATATTTTTTTGCAGTATGCGGGCCTCTCGCCACTGTGGCCTCTCCCGTTGCGGAGCACAGGCTCCGGACGCGAAGGCCCAGCGGCCATGGCTCGCGGGCCCATCCGCTCCACTCCGCGCCATGTGGGATCTTCCCGGACTGGGGCACAAACCCGTGTACCCTGCATTGGCAGGCAGACTCTCAACCACTGCGCCACCAGGGAAGCCCTGCTCTGTTTTCAGCGTTAAGATTCTCATCATCATCGTCATCCTCACCATCATTTTTCAGATTTGGAAGTTTGGTGGGTGGTTGGGGTAAAAGGATAGGAAGGAGTTCAGTATGTTTTTTATTAGTTTGCTGCTCTTGTAACAAATTACCAAAGCCTTAGCTGCTTGAAACAACACATGTTTATCATCTCATTGTTTCCATGGGTCCAGAGTCCAGGCATGCTTACTGAGTCTTCTGTTCAGGGTCTCACAAGGCTGCGATCAAGATGTTGGCTGGGATGCATTCTCATCTGGGGCTCAACTGGGAAAGAAGCCACTTCCAAGCTCAAGCAGGCTGTTTGCAGAATTCATTTCCTTGAGGCTGCATGCCTCCCACAGGTCCAGAGACCACCCAGAGCTCTTTAACCACATGGCCCTCGTCAACATGACTACTTACATCGTTAAGTCCATAAGGAGAATCTCTAGCTCCATTCTGCTATGATGGAGTCTTAGAGAACATAACATATTCACAGAAGTGACAGCTCATTCATTTAGTCACATTCTACAGTTAGGAGAAAGTCACAGGTCCTATTCACACTCCAGCAGAAGGACTTACACAAAGGTGAGGACACCAGGAGAAAAGAATTTTTGGAGGTCACATTAGGGTCCATCTACCAAAGCTGCCTCAGGGAGTCCTCAGTGAGTAACCAGTTCACAACATTGATTGACTTGATATGTCTATTCCCTCATTCTCCAATAATTCTTAATAAATATCTCCACTTACTGCTGACCACGAATTACATTAGTTGTATTTGTCAAGGTGGTAGGAAAAACATGATTTAAACGGTACTTATTGCAACCTTCTATTAAAAACAAAACCAAAAGTAACCAAACACAGAATGGTCTGTCAAGATATGCTCATAAGTCAAAAAGAAGTCCTTTCCAAAACAAAAAATTGTCTTCAAAGAATAAAAATTATGCATCAATGAGGCCAATATGCAGAAAAAACAGAAAATTAGCGTTCTCTTATTTAATCTTATCATCTTAGGCTGTTTCTGGAGAAAGTTCTTCAACATTGTTCTTAGGCAATGATAAACATTAAATGGAAATCAATTAGGAACGTCTAAGGGTAAGCTCTTTGCCAGTATTAAGTGTATGGTATTCTAACTCTCCTGCAAAAAATGCATAGGGCAGTGAATTGGAGACCTGGGTAGGGAAGGAAGAGAAAAATCCATTTGAGACCTTGAAACACAAATTCTAAGAAAGGGTATGACTGAGCTCAAATGTTCTTTCCTCAGAAGGGTCTCCCCAACCATCCTGATTAAAATACCTCCCCAGCTTTCATGTTTCAATCCCTTACCCTATTTTTCCTGAAAGTCCTTATCACGACCAGACACTGTATTATGTAGTGGTTTATTATCTTTCCTTTTAACTAGAAGGTACATGATACAAGCATGGGTTTTGTCTGTTTTACCTGTATGTATCTAGTGCTTAGAAGAGAGCCTAGCACACAGGAAACATAATGTTCACTGAAGAAATGAATTCTATGACTTCATAGCAACAGCAAATATCCAGCTAATGTTCTACCAAGTGGCTGAATCAGTTTGAAATAAAGTTGAGAGGCCTTGAAATTTCCTAATTATCTGAGATACAAATTAACGAGGTTGTATTCTACTATCAGTATTACAAAATGGTGTATGTGTTAAAATTCTGAAGACACAGTAAGTTTCTGTTAACTTTAAATCGATACTAATTCCCCAAATTCAGCAATCCACAGCAGGATTATCTGTCAGAGATGTGATTTAGCAAAGGTCCACTCTGTCAGCTTAATAGCCTTTTGAAATAGAGATCTAAGTTGATCACAACATACTAAATCAAAAGACTACTATCAACGACAACAACGATATAGGTCTCCATGTGTACGTGCGAAACATCCATTTTAATTCAACTGTAGCAATATACGGTATCTACTCATTTCAAGGGCGACTAAAATTTACTTTAAAAATTAAGTACCAATACCTGTTTCATGGGGTAGGAGGCATTCTGAACGAAAACATGACTAAACGTAGTGGAAATTAAAACACATAGGATGGTACTTTATTTTAAAAATGGAAATGGAAGAAGCTAAGTTTTTCGAGTATAAGAGAGATGCTTGCCTGAATTTCTCAGACCCCGTAATTTACAACCTTGAAAACCTATTGTGTCAGGGATATGCTGGTTCAGCATAGAAACCTCAGGAGAAAAACAATAGTAAATGACTACCTCAGGGTTGCCAAATAAATTCCTCAAGGAATCTCTAAGGATGTAGCAATCCAGAAAAATCATTCTCAAAATGCACTCCTATATTTCACTCAATATTGCTGCGCCAAATAAACTTACTTGTCCTTTACTCTCATTAGATTTAAAACTATTATTATTCTGACTGATTTACTTAGGTAAAACTGTTGTGAATATAAGCATGTCTTCTTTCAAAATACACGTGAAGAAATATCAAGATTAAGACGTATTGGTTTTCTTCCACAAGTCCTATTTACATTCAAAGGAATGAAACATAGGTCTTTAATGGATTTTAAATTTAAATTAAATTAAATTTAAAAGACACTGACTTTCTCCATCAACTTTCCTACTCCTTTTTACCACAACGGGTCCATGACCCTCTGAAGTTAATTTCCAAAAACGATTTATTTGTACAGCAAGATAGAGTCCAGAAGTGAAAATCAGTGTTTTTCTAACCATGGCTTGTGACCAATTTGTGGATCGGGAAATCCATTTAGTGTTTCATGTCTTACAAAATGAAGTACAGTAGAATCGAATGCAAAGGCTTAGAGTTAATCACATGTTGTAAAGATAAGTATTTTTTGAAAATGTTTTTATTGTGTGTATCTACATTTGGTCTCCTGTAAAATGTGCTTTTTAGAAGAGATTCCAAACATAAGTTTGAAAAACACTGGAACAGAGAAGCGAATGGAATTTAGACGCAAAGAGGCCCAGCCTGAATGTTGGCTCTAACACTCCCTGTCTGACACTGAGTCAGTAACCTCTGGGAGCCTCAAATTTCTCATTGAAGATGATGGCGATAATTCCAGGTGAGGAAATGGAAAAATACTGGTAGATTTAGAACCACCTTGAACATGAGACAGAGCAAATTCGACTGACATTATATCTCATCCACACCTGCTTTTATCACAGCGATACCTCATTCCAAATGTGAATTGCTTATTTATGGAAGCGAGGGAGATCAGGCACAAAATTTAAAACACTGGTAAAAATACCAACAAACAAAAAAGGTGTCTTGCACATGGCAGCCAGCCAACTGAGTCTTAATTGGTACCCAAGTCATCAACCCGTCTTCCTGGGCTGGACTGTGGTCTGGGAGCTGGCACACGAGATATACACCGTTGAGTCAGGATCCCATGAACAACATTTTAAAAGGCTAAACAATAAATAACTTAGCATTTATGTGAAATAGAAAACCCTTTAAATGTTGAATGGGTCCTCAGATAATTTACCTCCTTGAAAGTTTTTCCACTGAGCTCATTCAAATTAGTTACCTTGGGAATTCCATCTGAAATTATAATGTGCCCAGAGAGAGAGCCTCAGTAGTGGCCCAAAAGTTGAAAGTTGCTTTATAAAAAGAACTTTGATATTGAGAGCTGATAACAATTAGAATTCCAGTTGTTGGCTCTAGAACTTGGAGAATTAGTAAAGAGACATTCTACATTTTATGAAAGCCATTGTTATAAATTTTAGTACCTGGGTTTAGGCAATCATCAGTTTCTACTCTGCAGATTTCTGATAAGAACATCACCTGAGATAGAATATATTTTTTTTAATTTTATCGTCCAAAAAGAAAATAATTTTGATTGTACAGGCTGTAGATCAATCTAAAGATAATCACTGCATTAGATAATTTACAAAAGCAACTTTTTAACATATCTGCAACTTTCAGCTAGACTTAGTTCTGGACTTAGTTCTGAAAGATCCAATGATAGAATATTTGTATATGTGTCTCTAGGCAGTTAGACATGTGTTTCACATTTCTTAAAACCTCTAACATTTTTGAACTTGCATATTTGTGTAGATCAAATCGTATTTTAAAATTGCCTTAATCTAGATAATTTCTGATTTATTTCCCCTTGAACAATATAACAAGACAGACACAGCTTTATATCCATACTAATTAAAATGAAAAAATTCAGGCCTCTAAGTTAATAATGAAGCATTCCAAATATCATTAATAATGACTTAAGAACTAGTATGTCATAATTGGTCTCTTCAACTAATATCATGGCTTGGAAAACATGCTTTTAAAATAAAAAGTTGAAAGACTATGCTGTTATAAATGCAAAGAAAAATTGTTGGACCAATGTTTCAAGCCCATGATTTTTGGATTTCCTATTTTTTTCCCATTTGTTCTCTCCCTTTTCTATAACATAACTTGTCTTTGTGGTAAAAACGACTCAGAGGTTTATCGGATTTCTTTTAGGATTACAGAGTAGTTTAGTTATTACTTTAGAACTGCCAGACTCATTTTATTTTAAATGTAAAGGTCTACTTTATAATTATTTTCAAATAATACAGCTTGCGAATGATAATAATTCTCTAAATCTATGGTATATGGGCTCCCTCCAGTGGCTAATTTAGCATCCACAAATCTTTCCAAGTGGTCATTTTAAACCACTAAGCTTGTTTAAGCAATGATCAGCTACGGTTTCAAACTCTCTGAGTTTAAATCTTGGAACGGTAAGTATCGGGTGAGCGTGTAACCCTAAACGGTTCCTCTGTTTATTCATTTAACAAAAAATAGCAAAGCTTAAAAATATATGCCAGGCATCATGCCACCCTCTGTAGATTCAATATATGAGGCAACCTCTCTCTAGGAGCTCAATTTAAAGGGGTGACACAGATGTGTATAAACAGTGAAAAGCGCCCCCTAACAAAACCCAGTGAAGGGAGCACAATTATTATGGTGGCAAAAGCAGAGTGGAGCAGAGACCCCAGAGAGGAAGTGAGTTATCTGGGCAGGTAGACCAGGGAAGACTTCTCAATGGATACGTGGTTTGGAAGGTAGGACGTTCCAGACGAAGAGAGCAAATAACACGTTCAAAGACCCAGATTCATACAATGGTTGAGAATATAGGGAAAATTAAGTATTTCTGTTTGATTGATTAGAGAGGTCCCTTGGTAACTTGTAAGAGCTAAGGATTTATAGGAAGATGGGGACCTGAACGTGGAGCCACAAGATTCCCGTGACATAACTGGAAGATACTTTCTTGGTAGTTGAAAAACTGAAGTGTTTTTTTGTGGGGGTTTTTTTCTGCGGTACGCCGGCCTCTCACTGCTGTGGCCTCTCCCGTTGCGGAGCACAGGCTCCGGACGCGCAGGCTCAGCGGCCATGGCCCACGGGCCCAGACGCTCCGCGGCATGTGGGATCTTCCCGGACCGGGGCACGAACCCGTGTCCCCTGCATCGGCAGGCGGACTCTCAACCACTGCGCCACCAGGGAAGCCCTGAAGTGTTTTTAAAAAGGGAGTGAGGGACAGATTTCCATGTGAAAAAAGAGAAGTGTAGTGGTGGTGTGAGAGACAGATTACAACAGGGAGTGAAACCAAGTTCAGGGAGTTTAGCTTGGTCATTTTTAGGAAAATCAAACAACAAAGGGTAAGAAGGAAGTGAACGCCAGCGGTTGCAAGATGGAACTAAGCAGACAGAGTCAAGGGGTGTTAAGATCTTAGGTTATGGCAGAGAAATGAAAATATGTCTGTGATGTCTTCTAGAAGCCTGGTTTACACTGCATTCAAACTAATGTCCAATATGTAGAATTTCTAAAATTAAAAATTATGTCATTGGACACTTACGTAATATCGTCAATGCCAATTACATTAGCAAGCGAAATAGTTATTTGGACCATATTAAAATTAAATTGGGGACATGAGAAGGGGATTCCTCTCTTTAACACTGGAAATCTTTCATGGTTCTGAGTTATCTCTGTTCCCATGTCGATAAAAGAAATTTTGTGACACTTTGCATCTACTAGAAAGAATATTGAAGGAAACCAGGAAAAGGGAAGCTAGGGAAACCTGCAATCCCAGGCCCTGAATGGTTCATTCTACAAACATGTGGCGTTTGAGTGGGCAATAGCTAATCTTCGGTAAGCACTGCTGCTTAGATATATGTCACTCACAGCTGTCCCAAAACACCATAATTTGATAACCCTCACAGTGTAGATGGCATCTTCCCAAAGCAGGAAGAAAAAAACAATCTATTTTTCACAGCCTCCCCCAATACTAAGACACATACATGTGAGTTGGGTTCTACAATCAGATGTCATACATGGGAGACTGATTTTAAACTGAGATATGAACAGGCAGCATGTCTTTGGAACCAAGGGCTATGGAAGCAGCTGCCCTGTGGGAGCCCCCTGATTAGGGTAGAGGTTGAGTGGTTTTAGAGCCAGCAACTGTGTAGTAGTTTTCTGATGCGATCAATAAGGCATGATTTTCACAGAGGCAGCAGTTCCTTCTTGGGAGTGGTGAGGTTTGGGGAGGTGTGTGACATGAAAGAGGAAAATGTTCTTGACACTCACCCTAGAGTCTGTTTCTTTTATTTCTCCAATGCATTCTTTTTTTGAATTTTTAGAAAATTTTTTATTGGAGTATAGTTGCCTTACAATGTTGTGTTAGTTTCTGCTGTACAGCAAAGTGAATCAGCTATACGTATACATACATCCCCTCTTTTTTGGATTCCCTTCCCATTTAGGTCCCCGCAGAGCACTGAGTACAGTTCCTTATGCTATAGCATAGGTTCTCATTAGTTATCTCTTTTAAACATAGTATCAAAACTGTATATATGTCAATCTCCAACTCCCAATTCATCCCACCCTCCCCTTTCCCCATGGTGTCCATGTGTTTGTGCTCTACATCTGTGTCTCTATTTCTGCTTTGCCAATAAGATCATCTATACCATTTTTCTAGATTTCACATACATGCATTAATATATGATATTTGTTTTTCTCTTTCTGACTTACTTCACTCTGTATGACAGTCTCTATGTCCATCCACCTCACTACAAATAATTCAATTTCATTGCTTTTTACGGCTGAGTAATATTCCACTGTATATATGTGCCACATCTTCTTTATCCATTTGTCTGTCGATGGGCATTTAGGTTGCTTCCATGTCCTGGCTATTGCGAATAGTGCTACAATGAACATTGGGGTGCATGTGTCTTTTTGAATTATGTTTTTTTCTGGGTATATGCCCAGTAGTGGGATTGCTGGCTCATATGGAGGTTCTATTTTTAGTTTTTTTAAGGAAACTCCACACTGTTCTCCACAGAGGCTGTATCAATTTACATTCCCACCTACAGTGCAAGAGGGTTCCCTTTTCTCCACACCCTCTCCAGCATTTATTGTTTGTAGATATTTTGATGATGGCCATTCTGACTGGTGTGAGATGATATCTCATTGTAGTTTTGATTTGCATTTCTCTAATAATTAGTGATGTTGAGCATCTTTTCATGTGCCTCTTGGACATCTGTATGTCTTCTTTGGAGAAATGTCTATTTAGGTCTTCTGCCCATTTTTTGATTGGGTTGTTTGGTTTTTTGATATTGAGCTGTTTGTATATTTTGGAGATTAATCCTTTGCTTCGTTTGCAAACATTTTCTCCCCTTCTGAGGTTATCGTTTCGTTTTGTTTATGGTTTACTTTGCTGTGCAAAAGCTTTTAAGTTTAATTGGGTGCAGTTTGTTTATTTTTGTTTTTATTCTCATTACTCTAGGAGGTGGGTCAAAAAGATCTTGCTTCGATTTATGTCAAAGATTGTTCTGCCTACGCTTTCCTCTGAGAGTTTTATAGTGTCTGGCCTTACACTTAGGTCTTTGATCCATTTTGAGTTTATTTTTGTCTATGGTGTTAGTTTAACCTAGACAGAGGGGAGTCTGTTGTCTGCAGTTAAGAATGTTGACCAGTACACAAGTATCAGCAGTCACTGAAAGCAGTGGAATCTTAAGTAAACAAGAAACTGGGATTGGTTTTCTGATGGATGGGTTGATAGTCAGTGAGGAACCAGTTATCATCAGAGAATGGAGCACTGGTAATCCGTGGTAAGTAGTCATGAAACAGCTACTTCAATGACCATCCAAGGGCACATGCAGAGCCCCACGAAGGCTGACTGATTAGCCACAGGCTTCATTAGACTTGCCACTTTGGGCTTTGCCAGTTTAGAGGTTTTAAATACCTGAATAAGGATGCTTAGACCAATGAATATAACGGTGGTCCTCTTGGGGCTGCCACATGGTTATTTCAGACTACTCGTGCTATTGTAAAACAGGCAAAAAGGGATGGCTGCATTGCCTGGGTGACTGATCTTGATTATTAAGTGGAAATAGAGTGCTTCACCACATTTAGGAAAGAAAAATATATATTGAACCCAGGAGATCTAATGTGATTCTTTTGAGTATTTATAGTTTCATGTTCAGAAATCAGGGCTGCAGCAGCTATTCTAATTTTCCTCCCTCCTTACTGTGTCAGGTTATTTGTTTACTTATGCTAGCTAATTACCCTTTTTCTACCTGCCTTCCCCTTATGTTGTATACAGGATGTGCTGGTTGTAGCTAACTTTATAACTTATTTCCTAGGTTTCAGAATATTGAGGTAGGATAGTCACCAAGCAGGAGGAGCCATGAACATCAAGCAGAGATTCTTGATCTGGAATTATGTGTCTACAACTTCATCTGTGGCCATCACGTTAGTTTAACTAGATCTGAGAGTTACATCTTATCACTGGGTGTGTAGGAAGGGAGGGAGCAAAATCTTAATCAAAATCCAACATGGATTTTTTAGTTCTTGTTGCTATTATTTTTTAGTTGTAAATAAGCTATACTATCTAGCTTCTAGCTTTGTATCAACCAAAACTTATTCCTCATTGTTACCCACCTAAAATTTCTTTTTCTAACATAGATGACTAAATCATGAGCACTGGAATGGTATTTTTGTTCATTGAAATGTTAGACCATGAGTTACATGCATCAAAATGTACAAGTTTTGGGCTTCCCTGGTGGCACAGTGGTTGAGAGTCCGCCTGCCGATGCAGAGGACACGGGTTCGTGCCCCGGTCCGGGAAGATCCCACATGCCGCGGAGCGGCTGGGCCCGTGAGCCATGGCTGCTGAGCCTGCGCGTCCAGAGCCTGTGCTCTGGAACGGGAGAGGCCACAACAGTGAGAGGCCCGCGTACCGCAAAAAAAAAAAAAAAAAAAAAAAAAATACAACTTTCCATTCCTCTAGAAGTTAAGTATTACTTTTGAGGCCAATTATTTTAAAACTAAAAAAAGGAACAATGAGCAATAAAGAGATACATTTCAGTGATGTTCAATCTCACAAAATGATTCATTATCACTGAACAGCAAAGACACCTGGGCACCTAGTCACTAATAAAACCCCCCGGAGATCTAGCCTAATGGCACTCCTCTCTACTAAAATAGCACATTGTAATGGAATTTTCCTAATATAGATATCTGAATGTGATTTCTGGAGAGTTTCATTTTCATTGCTATTGGAAGACAAACTTCGTCTATAAACACATAAAATGTTGTTCATACATAAACTACTTCCAGATAACCTTTTCTGCATAGTTAAGAATTTGTAATTGCACTATCTCCAATCATAGCGCATACATCAGTTAGGATGCTTTAGCGCCAAGTAACACAAACCAACTAACGACTGCAAAAACAATAGGTGATTTTATCAAATAACAGGGGGCCTGATGGTAGCTGTTTTCTGGACTAACTTACGTAGAAGCTCAGTTATGACAAGTTCCCTCCGATCTTACAGGCATTCCGCTCATGATGCGGGGGCTGCCACCACTCCAAACATCCCAGATGCAAAAGATAATGTCCAAAGAGAAAGAAGAAAGGAGACCTAACGCCTGTGCATCTCCAACTTTACTAGACAGGACTCTTCCTCTAGGGCAGTGATTCCCACCAGGAGAAGGGGCGTTTTGACGCCTGGGGGATAACAGCCACTACCTGGAGACATTTCCTGTTGTCGTGACTTGGTGGGGGGTTGCGGTTACCAGAATCTAGTGAATAGAGGACAGTTATGCATCCTACAATGTACAGGACAGCCAGTCTCGACAAAAAATTATCTGGCCCGAAATATCAATAGTGACAAGGTTGAGAAATATCAATAGTGACAAGGTCCCAGGATTTCACTCACCTTCCCTGTTGGTTTGCCTTTGGATAAGTGAACAAAGTCAAGGTTCTATTAGCAATACGTCAATAGTCTCTTCCACAAGGGAAATGAATCTATTAGATAGACGATTCTCAAACTTTAGAACATATGGGAGTTATCTGGAGGGCTTGTTAAACCCAGATTGCTGGACCCCATTCCCAGTCACAGTGATTCAGTAGTTCTGAGGTGAAGGCTCAAAAATTTGCATTTCTAACAAGTTATATATTGGTGATGTTTAGCTATTGGTCCATATACCACATGCTGAGAACCACTGTGTTAAGATTATGGCCCAGGAGATCGGGAATAAGCAGTCATCAGATTGTGACACTGGACAACTTAACCTCTCTGGGTTTCTGCTTTCTCACTAGTAAAACAGGCAATTAACTAAAGGCATATTGCTTTATACAACTTGGTGAACTTAGACTCCTCTATAACCAAATTTCCCATTGAAATGATGCGCCCCATCCTCCATGGTACTGGTTTTGCGTAATAGAAAATCAAAAAACTTGAAGGTTGTGTTTAAAATATAGTAAAATGTGAACAATATTAAAGAAAAAAACAGACCAGTTGAAGTTCTTCTAAGTAGAAGGTACTCCTCAATATCAGGTGAAGCAGCTGAACTTATAGGGTTGGGCTGCTGGTAAGGAAGGCTCTTTTCCCAGCCCTCTGGTCAGGTATAACATTTGAAAAATTGCACTAGGGGTCTGAACAGGCTATTTACAAAACAAGAAATACACATTGCTAATGAGAAAATGTTCAACCTAACCAACAAAGAAATGTCAGTTGAAAGAACCACAAGATATATTTTCCATGTTTTGACAAAAAGGAAACAAGGAAAACACTGGATGTTGGTGAATAGGGGAAAATAACTGGGCCCATGCCTGACACTATTTAGCAAATGTCACTCTAGAACGACGACAGAATCAAATAAGAAAGACAAATCAAATTATGGAAAATAAAAACAAACAGGAAATAAAATGAGATAGTTATTAGATTTATGGAAGAATGGTAGAGAACATTAGGCTGTTTCATGGTGATGATGTTGATGATGATGATGACATACCCTAGTTTATGAACACACTAAAAGAAAAAGGAAGAGATATTAGAAAAACATTCATTTAAATATATCAGGAAAGTGGGTAATATGCATACGTTATAAGTGCTCATTTAGCTCTAAAGGGAAAATTACAAAACAATAGATAGAAAAATAAGAAGAACTGACAAGTCACTCAAGGTGAACCATAATATGGAACTAAGTCAAGAAAGTAAACTGAAAAAATAAAAACAGTAGTATTAGGGTAGGGTCACTGTGGTTGATATATTTAGGTACATATATACTGCGAAATAAAACTCACGTTTTACGGCAAGACAAGAAAAAAGTTAAACATAACATGTTTTTCTCTGCCCTCCGGTCTCCTCTCTCCCCGCACTGTGTGTTGTATATCTGCATTATGCATGGACCAAACCTCCCCCATTGGCAGAAATACTTGCTCAGCCATAAGGAGCAATATTTTCCTACAAGACAACTCCTTAAAGACAACTTCTTTCTTGATCTTGTAAGGGGCCACAATGACGCTTAGCTCTGGATGTCTCTCTCTTTATCTCTTCTAGATCTCTTTCTACTATAGTTTTGGTGTTGCCCTTGGATGGTGATAATAAACATCATACCATTAAAGACTAACATTTATTGAGTAACAAGTGCTGGGCTAAGCAAATTGCCTGCATTATCCCATTTAATTCTCAGTATAATCCTGTTATCTATTCCACTTGTAGATGATAAAATCAAGAGGATATGTTCAAGGTCACAGAACCCTTACAACCAGGTCTGCATGATTTCAAAGGCTACACATAAACCACTTTCTCCTATTCTCTTTTTTAAAGTAACTTTTAATTTTCTTAATATGAGGAAAGAAAGGGGAACAAAAATCCAGAGGGAGAAACCAATTCTTCACTGATGATCATCTTTGCAAGAGGGATTTTTTACTTTATTAGAGATTTGCTACTTTATTATGGATTAAGGACCCTGTGCGAAGGCCCTGCATGCCTTGATTTAGCTCTTCATTTCCACCCTCACCTCCAAATCCTAAACTCTGGTTTAAATTAAAATCTTCATTATTAAATTTTTCAATGGTTTACTCTCCAAAGTTTGGAGGAGAGTGAAAAGTGGGAATTAAAATAGATTTTTTATTACTAAAATATGTCTTTATGAGAATACGGTCAATGTCATTTCTTCAATCCCAGCTAGCATCAAAGAATCAGAAAAAAACACTCAACAAAATGTTATCCAATTGACATTAACAGTGGATAGAAAACCCTTTTCAACTTTAACAGAGATACATTAAACAGGCAACAGAGAGATCTAAAAAGTTGCAAGTGGCGATTTTACAATAGCTCTTATAAATAAGAAAAATCCCCAGCATAGTTATTTGTTCCCTATCTCCTTGCAATAAGCACATGGACAGGAAAAGATAATCCCATCTTAATATTCACAACTGTCATTTATGTTCTCTCAAAAAGTACACTAAATAGTTGGCAATATATGCATTGGGTAGCGATGTGCTAACGGTGCAAGTAAGATAATTACTTACTTAGTAATTATTTTACTTAGAGTGATACCAACAGCTGGCATGTACTACCTGCACCCCAGACACCAGGCCCTATGCTACACACTTTAAAAAACATATTGCCATTTAGCCTCTCGACCTTCCTTTAAGGTACATCATTATCTCCATTTCACAGATAAGGAAAGTCATGGTTAAGGATGGTTAAGTGATGGTTACGTGATGGGATGGTCTAGAATGGTTAGGTGACCTGTTGACTGCTGGAGTTAGGATTTTTACCCCCTAACTATTTAGCTCCAAACCATATGTGCTCACCCAGCGTGTAAAACTGCACAACAGACAGATTTCTAGAAAGTGGTGAGAGGGAAAAGCATTAGGACACAAGTTGGGAGAGAAAGGCCCAGGCTGACGGGTTATTTTAAGGGTAAAATGGAAGGTAGGAAGACTGATCACCAGTGAATGATCTTTGCGAAAGGGAGGAAGGCCTGGATGAGCCTACAGAGTGGTGTTAAAAGTGCCAAGTGGGGCTTCCCTGGTGGCGCAGTGGTTGAGGGTCCGCCTGCCGATGCAGGGGACGTGGGTTCATGCCCCGGTCCGGGAAGATCCCACATGCCGCGGAGCGGCTGGGCCCGTGAGCCATGGCCGCTGAGCCTGCACGTCCGGAGCCTGTGCTCCGCAACGGGAGAGGCCACAACAGTGAGAGGCCCGCGTACCGCAAAAAAAAAAAAAAAAAAAAAAAGCGCCAAGTGTAGTTTGTTCACGGGTGCCAGCTTCCAAGAATGGCAGGGTGCTCAGAGGTGTCCTTCAGAAGCAGGGTGTCTCCCTCTCCAATGGGGGACAGGCTTTACTCTAAACTTCAATTTCCACCCTTCAAAAGAAGGGTGCCTGAGTCAAATCCAACACTGGACCTACATAATTAGACCCAAAGTTGCTTTTCTCCATGTCAAAGTATTTGTAGAAGTACCTAGTACCTATCTGCCTTTAAAATTTTATTCCATTCATTCCAAGTTCATTTTAAATTTAGTGCAAAACCTTTAAAGGCTGCACAATGTTGCGTATAGGTCGCAACAACTCATAGAGGCCTCAAACGATTGATCACTCAACATGAAATAGCTTTTTATCTGACGGTAATAGATCTAGTTATCTGACTCTATGTTCTGCTCCTTCCTCATTTTAGAAAATGAAGTCATTTTCAATGAAAAAGAAATGAAAGGAAGCAGAAATGAATGGAGTTTGGGAGTAAGAATGAGTGGAGGTTATTCAATAATCAACAGAATGATATCACTGAAGATTATTTTTCCTTGGGTTACTGTTTGTATTTATTTTTAATATTTTAGTTTTATTTTCTAGGAATCAAGGCAAAGGTGTCTGAAAGAAAATGACATTAAAAAAAGATTTGTGATACAGTTATTTAATAGGAATAACTACCTGCTTTTGTGTGTGTGTGTGTGTGATATGCGGGCATCTCACTGTTGTGGCCTCTCCCGTTGCGGAACACAGGCTCTGGACGCGCAGGCTCAGCGGCCATGGTTCACGGGCCCAGCCACTCCGCGGCATGTGGGATCTTCCTGGACCGGGGCACGAACCCGTGTCCCCTGCATCGGCAGGTGGACTCTCAACCACTGCGCCATCAGGGAAGCCCAGCTGCTTTATTTTTATAGAATTATAATGGTCTTTGTCCTTTAATTAGCTTCATCAATACAAGCCTGTTTCCTTAGTCTTTGAGACCATGACTCAAACTTCACTATTGGCCTAGCGGAAGAGTAATTTAGTTTCTGGTATGATGATTTGTAAGTAAACAAACTCGCCATGCTTGCTTTGCAAGCCCACACCTATAAAACGATTGCATCTGTCACACCATGACATGAGGTCTTGACACCATAAGATAAACTAAACCATCATTATCTTCTAAAAAGGGAGGATCCATTTTAATAACTAGTGATATGCACAAGCTCTTTAGCCTTTGGGCAGAAACTCATGGTTAGAAGGATGTGGGAAGGCATTTCCTCCTCTTTCAAATACAGCGTCACAGAATTAGATGTGTGTGTGAGAAGAACCACTGCCAGGGGCAAAATATAATATTTGATGCAATGATTCAGTCATTTAAAATAGGACCCAAGGTCCATTGTGTCACATTCACACCTGTGCTCTATTTTAAAAGATCCTCGATGTCTGCGAGGCTGGCTTCACTGCACCATCTCAGGCAGGCAATAGGCCAAGTGTCTAAGCAAGCATTCTATGAAAATCAAAATTGATGGCTGTACAGAACTTTGTGGGTCGATGGAATTTTTCTGTATTTTGATTGTGGTGGTGGTTACGTGGTTGTAAATGTTTCTCAAAATTCACTGAACCATACATTTAAAAGGAGCATGTTTCATTGTATGGAAATCATACCTCAGTAAAGTTGATTTAAAAAAATGACAGCTGTCCGTTTTGACCATGAACACATGCCTCTTGGGCAAAAGTCCATGCCTCTTGGGCAAAAGCAATAAAAGTCAGCTCTGGGTGCACACAAATAAAGATTAAATATAGCATTTAAGACCTGTGCAGTCATGAGCAGAAGGAATTCTTGGTGAGAAACTGGGGATGGTAATTAGAGATCTATTGGGAGCTTCATCTTACACTCAAAGACAAAAACCATCACTCAACATGTGCCACTGGTATTTGCTTTTTCCTTTATCAAACCAATGAGAGTGTGTTAGCATGCTCAGTGGTTTCCAAACTTTATATCCCCATACATGCACATTAACTAGGAAGAGTGCATCTTCTTGTTCTTTCAAGAAAATAAAATGTAGCACACTTCTCTGGGATTACTGAAAATATATCTAAGATGTACCATTCTGTAGGCTAATTTCCTAAATGCGTAATAATGTATATACTAAGAGGCAACACCTAGTCCTAGACACGACCTTGATTGTGCGATGGAGCTATCTCTAATTTTGCTTCTATAAAATGAAGGGGCTAGCCCAGATAATGCCCGATGACATAGAACAACATATATCATACTTAGCTCATGGATTAGAAGCTCTATTCTTATTAACTGAAAATTTTCTCTTTTTATTATTAGCTAATACCTTCTTTTCTTTTGTCGCACTAGATTTGGAGAAAGGAACAGTGCTAATGAGACAATGAGAAAAAAATTTTTAGTTATCTCAGTGAGACACAGAGTAAACACTCTAAAGATACTAATTTCTTTCCAGTAGACTGGATTTGGTAGAAGGAATGTTCTAGAAGTTAAGGTTGTCGGGAAAACATTAGGAAGAAAAAGAACATTATTGAGGAGGGAAAAATAAAAAGGAAATGACGTTATGATTCATCTCTAATATTTTAACAAAAGATGTATACTAGATTATAATATCTTCCATTGGAAGAAGTCAAACCCATCTTTGACTTTTGTGGAAATAACCATATGTTTTCGAAATTATGACATTAGAGAATCTTGGATTTACAAAGGAATTTGATCATCTACACCAGTTTCCCCACTCAAGGTCAGAGAGTGGCCCAGTATTTTAAGATAAAATGCAAAAATAATTAACCTGTCTTGATTATACTACTTTTGTAAAGGCAAAGGCATAAAAACAACTTCACGTAGCTGTTACTTTGCATGTTTAAGCCAAGCTGTGATTAATATTTTAGAGATAAATATTCACAGATAACAGCAGGGTCTTCTCTCATCATGTAAAGGTTAAATTTTGTCCAAGCTTGCATTTATTCCCATACTTTAACTGTCAGCATCAGGCAATCTTTCTCACTTTCAAATCAGGGCACACTTCACAACCTAAGAAGAGTTGACAGAATAATGGATTTGCCCAGGGAATCTAAACCCCTCAGAGGCTGGAGGATAGATGGTAAAGTTAGGAAAACAAATGATAGAAGCCCAAAGTATCAGAAAAACCATCAAAAACTTGGACATAATGCACAAAGGTGGTGGCACGTCATTTCAGTGTCATTCAGGGGCAAAGGCCACTCAAGGATTATCTACAGGAATATATTCAGTTCAGCATATTACTTACTAATGATTAAAGGTCTCAAACTTGGTAAAGTTACTTGTTATATTAATTACTTTTGTCTGATAGAGGTGCAAATGTTTTTTTTTTTTCTGAAACAGATAACTCCAAAATGTATGGTATTTTGGACATTTATCTATAATTAAAAAAAAATTAACTCAATTAACCTAACCTAATATTTCTTTGTTAAATGGTCTATATACACCTATTTTTTTAAAGTGCTCTCCTAATTGGTCATAACATCTTACTCTTTGTGTCATTAATGAATGAGTTAAGTGAAAAATAAAAGATTCCACATGTTCATTCTTTATTTGCCTGGCAATCATGATTTTCCTTTTTTTTTTTTTGCGGTACGCGGGCCTCTTACTGTTGTGGCCTCTCACTGTTGTGGCCTCTCCTGTTGTGGAGCACAGGCTCCGGACGCGCAGGCCCAGCGGCCATGGCTCACGGGCCCAGCCGCTCCGCGGCATGTGGGATCTTCCCGGAACGGGGCATGAACCTGTGTCCCCTGCATCGGCAGGTGGACTCTCAACCACTGTGCCACCAGGGAAGCCCTGATTTTACTTTTTAAAAGTTATATTTTAACAATAGGATCAAGAATTAAATTGAAAAGCAAATTGCCATTTTTTAAAAACAGAAAGTTAAAATGAAAGGGCTGAGCCATGTAACTGGAGGGTACATCAATCATGGGTACTTGGGACAAAAACCTACAAAGAAATGTCGTGAAAGAAGATTCAAGTCCTGTCAAAGGATACAGCGCTGTCCGGGAATTTCCTTCTACTTGGAAAGCACTTCCCCTCCACAGTCTCAGCTCTCATCATCCAGCAAATGACCATTGCCTTTGCAAGGCTGTCAGTATTTCCCCAAGAAAAGTTATTTCCTTCAAATCATTTGGTTCATCCTTCTTTAAAGCACCTGCTACTTTGTATTGTCATTGATCTGCTGAAATGTCACTACTGGCTCCGTCTTAGCTTCATGCCCACTGTGAGTTCCTGTCCAGGCTGGCCCAGCACTGACCGAAGTTGATCCCTGAAAGATGCGCCGCCTTGCTCCTTGACTTACAGATTCTTAGCTGGTGCACCCCAGTGGAGCTCTATCTTGGCTGGTTGAAGTTCTGACCTCTCGAGACGGGGCAAAGCCCTAAATAAATGATCATCATGTTGCAGGAAGGGGACCCCTTCCAGGGCCTGAGAGTGGGCTCTTGTCTAACACTCAGAAATGAACAGTCCGAGGAGATACCCGTGCTGACAAAGCAAGCGACATTATCGGGAAGGGGCGTCCAGGTGGAGAGCAGGAGGGTCAGGGAGCCCATGGCTCTGCCATGTGGCTCACGGTCTCAGGCTTTATGGTGATGGGGTTAGTTTCCGGGTTGTCACTTGCTTGGTCCATATTTGGTCTGACTCAGGGTCCTTCGTGGTGGTGCACACATCTCTCAGCCAAGATGGATTCCAGCGCAAGGGCTTCTGGGAGGTTGGCAGGAATATCATCTCCTCCCTCTTCCTTTTGGCCCCTCCCGAATTCCCCCCGGTGGCAGCACCTTGCTCCTTATCAGGACCTCCTGCCGTGAGACACTGGGAAAGGCAGGCAGTTTCGGTCAGCAGTTCCCTAACTATCACAGGACACCCTTCCACCTCGGGCTTCACCACCACCTATGACCCGAAGAACATTTACTTCTGTAGACCTTTCAGGGTGGATCCAGATCTCGCCTCTGCTTTCCTCTTTCACTTCTGATTTCCTATTTGGATTTCCCTTCACCCAATATGCTCTCTTTGGTTTCTGTGGGCTCCTTTCCCCCAGCCCTGGGCCAGCGCCACTCTATTCTTACACCCAGCCTTGGCTCGAAAACCACAGGTTTGGCCAGAGACTTAGGCTGTTTAGAAGTTATTGGAGGGGTTTGGCTTCTGGACGCTATTATTGTTCTCAGATCCGGGCCCTTGTGTATCTGCCACGCTACCTTGTCCCCCAGCTGCCAGCAGTCTGAACAGCTGAGAGAACTTATCGTGTGATCGAGAGGACATACCCCCAAGTCCCTGCACTTACAGTTCTCAGTCTTTAGCCTCTGCATCCTTCAAAGTCCACTGGCAGTGAAATGGAGCAGGACCCTACGGGGCCTTCCCAGGACAGGAATCCCCTGCCCCCCAACCATGTCCCCTGCCTACCTTTTGTCTATAGAAAAACTTTAGCCAAAGAATAAATTTAATCAGAGAAGTGAGAAAATGCAGAAGCAAAGGAAAGCAGTCAAACAGGACCAAATAATAATAGTTTAGTCATTAAACAAGGTCAAGGACCTTTAGTTCCTCCTCAAGAGTTATAGATAATACTCTGAGTCATGCCCTTTGAGCCGTTTTGCAGCTACTGAAACCCCCGCCAGGTGGAAGGAGTTAACTACACGATGACCAGACTGTAGCCACGACATGAGCTGCTCCATCTTACACAGTTCTGGGAATTGACTTCAAGGAAATGGGAACAGACCAACCCTGGAAGTGAAGATTAACTGTACTTAAAACAATCAAGATGACACTGATCAGACGATGGCATGACCAATTTCAAGATAATTGTCAGAGCTGCCTGTGCTGTTCTGCATGTAGCCCCCTCCCTCTGCCTATACACCCCTGAAACTCCCCTATAAAAGCTCTTGCCACCTTGGCCTTTGCACACAAGCCCACCTTCTACCCCAGCTGCCAGTCTCCAAAATAAAGCAAACTTTCCTTTCTACCAACACTTACCTCTCGAGTACTGGCTTTTTTTTTTTTTTTTTGCGGTACGCGGGACTCTCGCTGCTGTGGCCTCTCCCGTTGCGGAGCACAGGCTCTGGACACGCAGGCTCAGTGGCCATGGCTCACGGGCCCAGCCGCCCCGTGGCATGTGGGATCTTCCTGGACCGGGGCACAAACCCGTGTCCCCTGCATCGGCGGGCGGACTCTCAACCACTGCGCCACCAGGGAAGCCCGAGTACTGGCTTTTGAGTGGTGGGCAGCCGGACCTGAGTTTGGTAACAGCAGGTCAACCTGAGTTTTGTATTAATTCTAGAGTTCTTCTCCCTGTTTCCCACTGCTCAACTGTTAGCAACGTGGTCATTCTCTTCAGAGGGCTGCCGCATCACACTGCATCAACCCACGATCCATTTGACATCAATCTCTAGTGTGGCTAATTTGGCCCCTTGCACCAGACCATTGGAAAATACACCTTCCACTTACCATCAGGAACATTAATCAGAACTCTCACACCACCTCCTTGGGCAACACAATGGTCTCTTAAACCTTAGTTTTTCTTTTACTTTTCGTTAGCTATATAATAATGCTCACTTTAGGGAAGTTTATCTATATCTATCTATCTATATTTGCAATAAGATAAAAAATAGCATTGCTATAATCTGCCATCCAGAGATAAACCCTGCTAACAGCATGGAATACACTTCATACTTTCACTTCTACAGTACATAAATATAAAAAACGTTATTATGAAAAATGGCATCTTATTGCCCTTTGAAATCTTTTTGTATATAAGAAAATCCATTTCCATGTCAATATGTATACTTTTAAATAACTCAACTGCATTTCATTGTATAGATGACCAATGTTGATGCGAATAATTCCTTGAGGTTGGGATTTAGGTGGTTTTCATTTTTTCACCATTACAAACGGCACTGCAGTGGAATTTTGATCATAAGTGTGTACTAGTCAGATTAGAAAAAATCCAGTAAAGTATAAGAAAGGACTAACATCCCCAGCAATAGAAAATGTTGCTACAGGCTGCGCTCATCACTGTTCTATGCTCTGAGACAGGAATCCTAACAGGACCCAAGGAAGGAGAATCCATGAACTTGCCTATTAGAAACAGCAGGCCCAGAAAGACCTTTTCTCATGGAAGGATAAACAAACAGTGGAAATAAAAACAACAAGGGGCCTGTGAAAGGGCGAAACATTTAAAGAACAGAGAACATTATATTCAACATGAAGAGGAAAACATATGTTTAAAACATTACTGATAAAAACGGGGGGAAAAGTAATTTATTTACTTTTTTAAAGTATTTTATGAAAACAAGGACTTTCGGAAACAGGAAAAGAAAGATGAGGCCAAGATGCAAGTGAATGAACTGAAAATCAGATGGGTGGATTATGAGAAACTGTAAGCAAAAGTAAAGTGTCATCGCAGGATGCAAAGCTGCACTGGAAATAGGAAAGAGCCTGCCCTGTTGACACTGCCTGAGAAACAGGTACCTTTTCTGTTGAAAATGGTGTTATGCTGTATATGATGCATTTATTCTAACAAACAATTCCAGACACCTACTGAGAATGCCAACATTTGAGGATAAATGCTGAGAATCCCAGTTTGTAAAGAAACCACCTGTAGCAGGGGAGGATGGAAACATTGTAACAGGCTGAGTTCGCAAACTGAGGCTGGTACAGTGCTGTTGGAACATAGTGAAGGTAGGCTTAACCACCCAAAGAGGGAGGAAGGTCTTCGTGCAGGATGTAACTTGTAAATCAGGGCTTGTGAATGAGGCAGATTTGGCCAGATTCCAAAGGGACAGGAAAAATTCCAGGGAAAGGAAAGAGCATGGGCAAAGTTCTCAAATCCACCTCCATCTATATTTAATACCTCTTAGTATTAACATTGCCAGGGATCATTTTAGCTCCTTAAAATAACCTTTGCCTGAGAAACACGCACGCCCACGTGTCAATGTTATGACAATTTCAGCTGTTAAAAAATGGTTGTATTACTAAAGAATGTGAGACATTATGCCCATGGGCTAGCTCTAGTTCATATAGTAAATAATCGCATGTTTTTTAGGCTATTGAAAAGTTACAGAAAACTCAAATTAGTACTTTTAAAAATATGGTAAGACAAAGCAGAAGTGCAGTTCCCAATATTTAATCATTGTTTCTCTAAAGGTCTCAGTGTCTGAACAAAGAGCTAATTGCTCATTGATAGTGCAATTGTAGAAAACGCAGATGTCCCATTTCTTTAAATAACTTCTCTTCCTACAGAATGGCCACGTCCTGTGAGATATAAGTTCATCCAAATAGAATATGGACTGTTTATGGAAGCAATCACATCCTATTTTTGGAACCACTTGATATAACTCTGTCACTGCACAAAATACAACCTTCTCCCAGCCCCCAACTTTTTTCTTTTTTTTTTGGTATGCAGCAAGTATTCAGTTTAACAAAATAACTCTGACGTTCTGAAAACCTGGCAACATTTCATTTTTCCATTATGTCAGGTGGGAATGAAAAGGAACCAAATATTACTGATAGCAACATTAGAAAAGCTTGTCCTCTTGGCTGATATACAGGTGGGAATCATTACCGGTAACAGAATCTTTGTAACAATCATTTTATCTCTACATATAGCTGAACACTGAGCTCCATAGTCAAATTTAAAAAGAGAGAAGGTTGATAGATAGGCATTCAAATTCTATTTCATCCTTGTAATCTCCCGGTCAAGGTTTTTTTTCTTTTAATTTTTATTGGAATATAGTTGATCTACAACGTTGTGTTAGTTTCAGGTGTACAGCAAAGTGAATCAGATATACATATACTTATATCCACTGTTTTTCTTTTTTTTTTTAGATTCTTTTCCCATATAGGCCATTACAGAGTACTGAGTAGAGTTCCCTGTGCTATACAGCAGGTTCTTGTTAGTTACCTATTTTATATATAGTAGTATGTATATGTCAATCCCAATCTCCCAATTTATCCCTCCCCCGCCTTATCCCCGGTAACCATAACTTTGTTTTCTACATCCATGACATGTTTTGTAAATAAGTTAATGTTTACCCTTTTTTAAAGATTTCACATATAAGTAATATCATATTTGTCTGTGTCTGACGTACTTCACTCAGCATGACAATCTCTAGGTCCATCCATGTTACTGGCATTATTTTGTTCTTTTTAATGGCTGAGTAATATTCTATTGTATATGTGTACCACATCTTCTTCATCCATTCCTCTGTGGATGGACATTTCAGTTATTTCCATGTCCTGGCTATTGTAAACAGTGCTGCAGTGAACATTGGGGTGCACGTATCTTTATGAATTATGGTTTTCTCCCGTATATGCCCAGGAGTGGGATTGCTGGGTCATATGGTAGTTTGTGATGGGAAAACTGGACAGCTACATATAAAAGAATGAAATTAGAACACTCCCTAACACCATACACAAAAGTAAACTCAAAATGCGTTAAAGACCTAATGTAAGGCCAGACACTATCAAACTCTTAGAGGAAAACATAGGCAAAACACTCTGACATAAATCACAGCAAGATCTTTTTTGACCCACCTCCTAGAGTAATGAAAATAAAAACAAAAATAAACAAATGGGATCTAATTAAACTTAAAAGCTTTTGTACAGCAAAGGAAACCATAAACAAAATGAAAAGATAACCCTCAGAATGGGAGAAAATATTTGCAAACAAAGGATTAATCTCTAAAATATACAAATAGCTCATGCAGCTCAATATCAAAAAAACAAGTAACTCAATCAAAAAATTTAGAAGATCTAAATAGACATTTCTCCGAAGAAGACATACAGATGACCAAAAAGCACATGAAAAGAAGCTCAACCTCACTAATTATTAGAGAAATGCAAATCTAAACTACAATGAGGTATTACCTCACACCAGTCAGAATGGCCATCATCAAAAAATCTACAAACAATAAATGCTGGAGAGGGTGTGGAGAAAAGGGAACCCTCTGCACTGTAGGTGCACTGTAGGTAGGAATGTAAATTGATACAGCCACTATGGAGAACAGTATGGAGGTTCCTTAAAAAACTAAAAATAGAAACACCATATAACCCAGCAATCCCACTACTGGGCACACACCCAGTCAAGGCTTTGAATGAAGGGCCCTGCAATCACTACCCCATTTTGCATGGGTAAACACCACAGTACTGACACAGGTCTGCTGGTTATTGTCAGGGAGAAAGCACACCGTATATGGAGTAGGAAGACACATTCCAGTCACTTAATTCTCAGAATGCTTTCAAAAACATTTTCTAAAATTTAATGGCTATCAGTTTCTTTGAATGCAAAATGGGACCACGAATGAGAACATATTATGTAAAAGAGGAAAATGAGAATATATAGGGGACAAAATTTTTATAAACCATAAAGTGTTAGAAATCTATCTTTATGAATAATGCATCATTATTTTTATATGGGATAAGAATTAACAACAAATTGCTTTTGAGCCTTTGACAATTAACACACAAAACTAAAGATGGCTGGAGAAAAAGTACTAAACTGCTTTTCAGATACTAACACTATTTAGCTAACTGCTGTATTTCAAAGTGTGCATAGATCCAACTAGTTATGGGTTAAACATATATTTAACACACACACACACACACACACACACACATACACACACACACACACACGCTCACAGATTGCTAATTGTCCTTCTTCTTCCTAAACCATCACTGTCCTATTTCCCTCTCCAGTATGACTGATCTGCCACCCAAAAGCTCTGCGGCTCTAGAGTTTCATTCAGCCATTTAGTTCATTGTTGGAAATGATAAGATTTGCTAGGCATTATATCTGTTCTATGTGTTTATCATATAGGTTCCATCTATTTCATGTAGTTTCTAGACCTCTAAAATAGGTAAGAGACAGTTGCTTATTAAAATCTGTTAAAATAAGCCTCTTGAAATTTCTTAGCTCAACAACCTTTTAAAATGTCAAATACAGAGAGGTTTTGCACTTCCTTTCAACTCTTTTAAACAGGGTCTCCTTTGCTTGCTGCCAAAAACACTAAAAACTGGAATTTACTACTTTCAGGAAATTATTAAAATTTTAATTAAAAAAATAATATCTAGCTGCTTTAGCGCAATGAGTTCAAAGTTTTTAAAGTCTAACCAACAGTCCGATAACACAGAGACCGGTAATCACTGCATCTCACGTATAATATATTCATGTACAGATATGATTGACAGGTCAAAATTTAAATGCGGAAATGTGGGAAGTGACACGGGCTAGGGAAGGGGAACAAAGGAGGCTTTTACTGGAGAAAGCAGGAGAGAATGCACAGAACACTCCATACATTCCCTGACTATAAAATGATAGCATTTGAGGAACAAAATAAATATGACTCATAATTGCAGAATGTAGAGTAAATAGGCTTTAAATTAAATTTCATAGGAGAATTTCATCATATTTGATGACGAAATGTAGATATACATTTGTTTTAAATAAAAAATAAACATACTAGTCTTAAATTAGTATTTGAAAAACTACATCACATTTTCTAAAATTCCTAAGAATGAAATGTGTGTGTGTGTTTGTACTGCGCTCTGTGCTGGGGAAGGATGCTGAGGAGGAAAAAGGGGTTATCTCCATGTTTTTAAAATAATAGAGTTTAACCATCTGTTACACTTCATATTGGAAATACTTTAAATCTCCACATGAACTTGTAAATATTCATGCCTCCTAAAACTGGGAATATTTAGGTAATGATCAACCTTAACAGAATTGCTATTTTTAAATAAACTAAAAAAAAATAAGAGTTTATGTGAGCTCGTCAGCTCTTATTCTTATATAAAATCCATGTTCTAAGAAATATTAGTAAACCTTATTGTTAAGATTCTCAGTGAAATTAAAGAAAACATAAAGTGCTTTGGAGATCACTGGTTTCATGGTGACAATCTGGTCACTGTGACAGGTCGTGCTATGAGGGGGCTGGACACTTGAGTTCATGTTCTCCCTGTGCCTTCTACAAAGCTACATGACTCCAGGAAAGTTACATAGGTTCTTAAGGGTTTCTTTTATTGGTAATATGCATATTCCTAATATTAACCTCATAAAGTGGTTTTGAGAATCAAAGGATCTAAAATGATACTCATAAATCATTCAACATGACAAACTGGAAATGCTCAAAGTATACTGTAGCATTCTTGTTGAAATATAAAAGCTACATCGCAGAAGTTGCACAGTTTTTCTAGAACATTTTGACTGCGTTTTATTTATTAATTTTTCAGCTTTATTCAGATATAATTGACATCTGACCTTGTGTAAGTTTAAGAGGTACAATAAGAAGACTTGACACAAGCATATATTGTGAAATGATAACCACAAAAGGGTTAGTTAACACTTCCCATAATTCAGAAAATTACCTTTCTTATGTGTGTGTGGTAAGAAAATTTAAGATCTACTCCCTTAGCATTGTCCAATTTTTATTTCCATTAAGAGTCATTAAATATTTCCGTATTTAACTATTGGCCAACAAGTTATTTTATTATGATTGGAGAGATAGGATGGATTTACCATGTCTCTATACATAGGTATTTATCATCCTTGCACATCATGCCAAGATTCAGAGAGAATTGTATTTTACAAGAGATTTCTTAAAAATTATAATATGATCACTTTTGTAAAGTTTCTCAGAAGTCATAGAAGATAGTAAAATGGACATTTATCAATATATCAAACTAAAAATAAACTTGAGAGTGATTTAGGACTTTGAAAATAAAATCAGTGAGAATTGAAAACAAAATAAGGTCTTATTTCTGTGTTAAACAGTACTCTAAAGGAAATTAACCTAGCTTCTTGCTCCAAGGAATTTGTTCCTGGAATCTAACACTATAAATCAACTGAAGAGCTTATTTATCGAGACTCACAGTTTGCCTATGAAGGCTCACTTCAGGGCCCTCGTTTTGCTGTCCATACCAGCGCATTTCTCTGCTTTGCAGGACCTGTCAAACTTATCCATCCTTGTCCTACCACTGCTTAAATGCCTGCCCTGATTTCCTGTTTTGAGACATTATAAGCTCTAAGTGATGCACTCCCTGGCACTCCCTGGTAGGTCTAAGAAACTTAGCTTTGCTTCATCAACAGATTTCTCTAGTGGACTTTTAGAGAGTTGATACCAATTTTAAGATAACTCTTACGGTATCTAGACAATATATGAATATCTTATATCCTCTTGATGTTAAACGGTAACGCGTTCTTTCCATTGGTGTACAGATTAATCTGAATATGTGCAGAGGAAACTAAACAGTCATACTTTGATT
Organism: Delphinus delphis; assembly: GCF_949987515.2. Taxonomy (NCBI): domain Eukaryota; kingdom Metazoa; phylum Chordata; class Mammalia; order Artiodactyla; family Delphinidae; genus Delphinus; species Delphinus delphis. Next base: position 139,081,163 of record NC_082686.1, read on the forward strand.
GAAAGTCATGTGCCATTCAAAGAAATCCAGGGGATCGTTCTCTAGTGCACGAAAATCAAGAGACAGTTGTCTGTCAGTAGGAAATGGATACCATTAGAACTCCCCCTACTCTTTTGTAACTTAAATAAGAAAAAAATCCAATTAATTCTATTATATTCCACAATATACCAACAGGGATGGTGCTACCCTTGGGCCTCTACAGAAAAGCTGTAGTAAAGTAGATCAGCATTCCTATTCGGTTATTTGCCCCTTTACTTTTTTTTTCTCAAATATAAGCATTTATTAATACTTCATGTAGGAAAAAGGTGTTATAAGGCAGTACATTAGTGATATGAAATAGTTACTCGTCAGAGACAAAAATATGATTTTCCACTATTCCAGGAAAGTTAGTAACAAAATATATGCATTTGAAATATCAATTGGAATAAAACTCAATAATAGAAATAAGTCTTTATATTAGAAAATTTAAAATAATAGCCAAATTATATTGAATTCTGTAAAAGTCACTTTAGTACGTTCAGTTATTTCATGTTATCTTGGACCTGACCTTTTTTTTAACATCTTTATTGGAGTATAACTGCTTTACATTGTGTTAGTTTCTGCTGTATAATAAAGTGAATCAGCTATATGTATACCTATATCCCCATATACCCTCCCTCTTGCATCTCCCTCCCACTCTCCCTATCCTACCCCTCTAGGTGGTCACAAATCACTGAGCTGGTCTCCCTGTGCTCTGCGGCTGCTTCTCACTAGCTATCTATTTTACATTTGGTAGTGTATATATGTCCATACCATTCTCTCACTTCGTCCCAGTTTACCCTTCCCCCTCCCTGTGTCTTCAAGTCCATTCTCTACATCTGTGTCTTTATTCCTGTACTGCCCCTATGTTCTTCAAAACGATTTTTTTTTAAGATTCCATACCTATGGGTTAGCATATAGTATTTGTTTTTCTCTTTCTGACTTACTTCACTCTGTATGACAGTCTCTATGTCCATCCACCTCACTACAAATAATTCAATTTCATTCCTTTTTATGGCTGAGTAATATTCCATTGTATATATGGGCCACATCTTCTTTATCCATTCATCTGTCGATGGACACTTAGGTTGCTTCCATGTCCTGGCTATTGTAAATAGTGCTGCAATGAACATTGTGGTACATGTCTCTTTTTGAAATATGGTTTTCTCAGGGTATATGCCCAGTACTGGGATTACTGGGTCATATGGTAGTTCTATTTTTAGTTTTTTAAGGAACCTCCATACTGTTATCCATAGTGGCTCTATCAATTTACATTCCAACTAAAAGTTCAAGAGGTTCCCTTTTCTCTACACCCTCTCCAGCATTTACTGTTTGTAGACTTTGTTTTTTTGTTTTTTTTAAAGAAGATGTTGGGGGTAGGAGCTTATTAATTAATTTATTTATTTTTGATGTGTTGGGTCTTTGTTTCTGTGAGAGGGCTTTCTCTAGTTGTGGCACGCGGGGGCCACTCTTCATCGCGGTGCGCGGGCCTCTCACTATTGCAGCCTCTCTTGTTGTGGAGCACAGGCTCCAGATGCGCAGGCTCAGTAGTTGTGGCTCACAGGCCTAGTTGCTCTGCGGCATGTGGGATCCTCCCAGACCAGGGCTCGAACCCATGTCCCCTGCATTAGCAGGCAGATTCTCAACCACTGTGCCACCAGGGAAGCCCCTTGTAGACTTTTTGATGATGGTCATTCTGACCAGTGTGAGGTGATACCTCATTCTAGTTTTGATTTGCTTTTCTCTAATGGTTAGTGATGTTGAGCATCCTTTCATGTGTTTGTTGGCAATCTGTATGGCTTCTTTGGAGAAATGTATATTTAGGTCATCTTCCCATTTTTGGATTGGGTTGTTTGTTTTTTTGATACTGAGCTTCATGAGCTGCTCATATATTTTGGAGATTATTTCTTTGTCAGTTGCTTCATTGGCAAATATGTTCTCCCAGTCTGAGGGTTGTCTTTTTGTCTTGTTTATGGTTTCCTTTGTTGTGCAAAAGCTTTTAAGTTTCATTAGGTCCCATTTGTTTATTTTTGTTTTTATTTCCATTGCTCTAGGAGGTGGGTCAAAATGGATCTTGCTGTGATTTATGTCATAGAGTGTTCTGCCTATGTTTTCCTCTAAGAATTTTATAGTGTCTGGCCTTACATTTAGGTCTTTGATTCATTTTGAATTTATTTTTGTGTATGGTGTTAGGGAGAGTTCTAATTTCGTTCTTTTACATGTAGCTGTCCAGTTTTGCCAGCACCACTTATTGAAGAGGCTGTCTTTTCTCCATTGTATATTCTTGCCTCCTTTATCAAAGATAAGGTGACCGTATGTTCATGGATTTATCTCTGGGCTTTCTATCCTGTTCCATTGATCTCTATTTCTGTTTTTGTGCCAGTACCATACTGCCTTGATTACTGTAGCTTTGTAGTATAGTTTGAAGTCAGGGAGCCTGATTCCTCCAGCTCTGTTTTTCTTTCTCAAGATTGCTTTGGATACTTGTGGTCTTTTGTGTTTCCATACAAATTGTGAAATTTTTTGTTCCAGTCCTGTGAAAAATGCCATTAGTAGTTTGATAGCGACTGCATTGAATCTGTAGACTGCTTTGGGTGGTATAGTCATTTTCACAATGCTCATTCTTGCAATCCAAGAACATGCTACATCTCTTCATCTATTTGTATCATCTTTAATTTCTTTCATCAGTGTCTTATACTTTTCTGCATACAGGCCTTTTGTCTTCTTAGGTAGCTTTATTCCTAGGTATTTTATTCTTTTTGTTGCAGTGGTAAATGAGAGTGTTTCCTTAATTTCCCCTTCAGATTTTTCATCATTTGTTTATAGGGATGCAAGGTTTTTCTGTGCATTAATTTTGTATCCTGCTACTTTACCAACTTCATTGATTAGCTCTAGTAGTTTCCTGGTAGCATATTTAGGATTCTCTATGTATAGTATCATGTCATCTGCAAACAGTGACAGTTTTACTTCTTCTTTTCTAATTTGGATTCCTCTTGTTTCTTTTTCTTCACTGATTGTTGTGGCTAAAACTTCCAAAACTATGTTGAATAAGAGTGGTGAGAGTGGGCAACCTTGTCTTGTTCCTGATCTTAGTGGAAATGGTTTCAGTTTTTCACCAGTGAGAATGATACTGGCTGTGGGTTTGTCATATAAGGCCTTTGTTATGTTGAAGTAAGTTCCCTCTATGCCTAATTTCTAGAGAGTTTTTATCATAAATGGGTGTTGAATTTTGTTGAAAGCTTTTCCTGCATCTACTGAGATTATCATATGGTTTTTATCCTCAAATTTGTTAATATGGTGTGTCACATTTATTGATTTGCGTATAGTGAAGAATCCTTGCATTCCTGGGATAAACCTCACTTGATCATGGTGTATGATCCGTTTACTGTGCTTCTGGATTCTGTCTGCTAGTATTTTGTTGAGGATTTTTGCATCTATGTTCATCAGTGATATTGGCCTGTAGTTTCCTTTTTTTGTGACATCTTTGTCTGGTTTTGGTATCAGGGTGATGGGGGCCTCGTAGAATGACTTTGGGAGTGTTCCTTCTTCTGCTATATTTTGGAAGAGTTTGAGAAGGATAGGTGTTAGCTCTTCTCTAAATGTTTGACAGAATTCACCTGTGAAGCCATCTGGTCCTCGGCTTTTGTTTGTTGGAAGATTTTTAATCACAGTTTTAATTTCAGTGCTTGCGATTGCTCTGTTGATATTTTCTGTTTCTTCCTGGTTCAGTCTCAAAAGGTTGTGTTTTTCCGAGAATCTGTTCATTTCGTCCAGGTTCTCTATTTTATTGGCATATAGTTGCTTGTAGTAATCTCTATGATCCTTTGTATTTCAGCTGTGTCAGTTATTACTTCTTTTTCATTTCTAATTCTGTTGATTTGAGTCTTCTCTCTTTTTTTTTTTTTGATGAGTCTGGCTAATGGTTGATCAATTTTGTTTATCTTCCCAAAGAACAAGCTTTTAATTTTATTGATCTTTGCAATTGTTTCCTTCATTTCATTTTCATTTACTTCTGATCTGATTTTTATGATTACTTTCCATTGGCTAACTTTAGGGTTTTTTTGTTCTACTTTCTCTAATTGCTTTAGGTGTAAGTTCAGTTGTTTATTTGAGATTTTTTTTGTTTCTTGAGGTAGGGTTGTATTGCTATACACTTCCCTCTTAGAACTGATTTTGCTGCATCCCATAGGTTTTGGGTGGTTGTGTTTTCATTGTCATTTGTTTGTAGGTGTTTTATGATTTCCTCCTTGATTTCTTCAGTGAACTCTTGGTTACTTAGTAGCATATTGTTTAGCCTCCATGTGTTTGTATTCTTTACAGTGTTTTTCCTGTAACTGATATCTATTCTCATAGCATTGTGGTTGGAAAAGACACTTGATAAGATTTCAATTTTCTTAAATGTACCGAGGCTTGATTTGTGACCCAAGATATGATCTATCCTGGAGAATGTTCCATGAGCACTTGAGAAAAATGTGTATTCTGTTGTTTTTGGATGGAATGTCCTATAAATATCAATTAAGTCCATCTTGTTTAATGTATCATTTAAAGCTTGTGTTTCCTTATTTATTTTCATTTTGGTTGATCTGTCCATTGGTGAAAGTGGGGGTGTTAAAGTCCCCTAGTATGACTGTGCTACTGTCGATTTCCCATTTTATGGCTGTTAGCATTTGCCTTATGTATTGTGGTGCTCCATTTATGTGGTGCATAAATATTTACAATTGTTATATCTTCTTCTTGGATTGATCCCTAGGTCATTATGTAGTGTTCTTCTTTGTCTCTTGTAACAGTCTTTATTTTAAAGTCTATTTTGTCTGATATGAGAATTGCTACTACAGCTTTCTTTTGATTTCCATTTGTATGAAATACCTTTTTCCATCCCCTCACTTCCAGTCTGTATGTGTCCCTAGGTCTGAAGTGAGTCTCTTGTAGACAGCATATATACGGGTCTTTTTTTGTAACCATTCAGTCAGTTTGTGTCTTTTGGTTGCAGCATTTAATCCATTTACATTTAAGGTAATTATCAATATGTATGTTCCTATTACCATTTTCTTAATTGTTTTGGGTTTGTTATTGTAGGTCTTTTCCTTCTCTTGTGTTTCTTGCCTAGAGAAATTCCTTTAGCATTTGTTGTAAAGCTGGTTTGGTGGTGCTGGATTCTCTTAGCTTTTGCTTGTCTGTAAAGATTTTAATTTCTCCGTGAAATGTGAATGAGATCCTTGCTGGGTAAGTATTTTAAAATTTATTTTATTTTTACTTATTTTTAGCTGTGTTGGGTCTTCGTTGCTGCACGTGGGCTTTCTCTAGTTATGGCGAGCGGGGGCTACTCTTCATTGCAGTGCACAGGCTTCTCATTGTGGTGGCTTCTCCTGTTGCAGAGCACAGACTTTAGGCGTGTGGGCTTCAGTAGTTGCTGCACACAGGCTTTGTCTAGTTGTGGCGAACGGGGGCTACTCTTCATTGCCGTGCATGGGCTTCTCGTTGCGGTGGCTTCTCTTGTTGCAGAGCACTGGCTCTAGAGTGTAGGCTCAGCAGCTGTGGTGCACGGGCTTAGTTGCTCTGTGGCATTTGGGATCTTTCCAGACCAGGGCTCAAACCTGTGTTGCTTGCGCTGGAGGCAGATTCTTAACCACTGCACCACTAGGGAAACTCTGGGTAGAGTAATCTGGTTGTAGGTTTTTCCCTTTCATCACTTTAAATATGTCCTGCCACTCCCTTCTGGCTTGCAGAGTTCCTGCTGAAAGATCAGCTGTTAACTTTATGGGGATTCCCTTGTATGTTATTTGTTGCTTTTCCATTGCTGCTTTTAATATTTTTTCTTTGTGTTTAATTTTTGATAGGTTGATTAATACGTATCTTGGTGTATTTCTCCTTGGATTTATCCTGTATGGGACTCTCTATGCTTCCTGGACTTGATTGACTATTTCCTTTCCCATATTAGGAAGTATTCGACTATAATCTCTTCAAATATTTTCTCAGTCCCTTTCTTTTTCTCTTCTTCTGGAACCCCTACAATTCGAATGTTGGTGTGTTTAATGTTGTCCCAGAAGTCTCTGAGACTGTCCTCAATTCTTTTCCTTCTTTTTTCTTTATTCTGCTCTGCGGTAGTTATTTCCACTATTTTATCTTCCAGGTCACTTGTCTGTTTTTTGCTTCAGTTATTCTGCTATTGATTCCTTCTAGAGAATTTTTTATTTCATTTATTGTGTTGTTCATCATTGTTTGTTTGTTCTTTAGTTCTTCTAGGTCCTTGTTAAACGATTCTTGTATTTTCTCCATTCTATTTCCAAGATTTTGGATCATCTTTACTATCATTACTCTGAATTCTTTTTCAGGTAGACTACCTATTTCCTCTTCATTTGTTTGGTCTGGTGAGTTTTTAACCTTGCTCCTTCATCTGCTGTGTGTTTCTCTGTCATCTCATTTTGCTTAACTTACTGTGTTTGGGGTCTCCTTTTTGCAGGCTCCATGTTTGTAATTCCCATTGTTTTTGGTGTCTTCCCCCAGCTGCTAAGGTTGGTTCAGTGGGTTGTGTAGGCTTCCTGGTGGAGGGGACTAGTGCCTGTGTTCTGGTGGATGAGGCTGGATCTTGTCTTTCTGGTGGGCAGGACCACATCTGGTGGTGTGTTTTGGGGTATCTGTGAACTTAGTATGATTTTAGGCATCCTCTCTGCTAGTGGGTGGGGTTTTGTTCCTGTCTTGCTAGTTGTTTGGCATGGGGTGTCCAGCACTGTAGCTTGCTGGTCGTTGAGTGGAGCTGGGTCTTAGCGTTGAGATGGAGATCACCCGGGAGCGCTCTTTCCGATTCTTATTATTTGGGGCCAGGAGGTCTCTGGTGGTCCGATGTCTTTAACTCAGCTCTCCCACCTCAGAGGCTCAGGCCTGACACCCGGCAGGAGCACCAAGACTCTGTCAGCCACATGGCTTTTCAGCTGACAGCGTCCTCTGGGAGCCTGGCCCTGTGCTAGCTGGTGAGACCTGAGTAAACTCATTAAGACTGGGAGCCACAGCAGTTCTGTGGGAGCTGCTGCCTAAGGAAGTGGGTGAGGCCTGCACCTTTACTCCTGAACACTTTTCTGAAAAAGCATTTGGCTCCCTTCCTAGAGGAAGCTTAAACTATTTTGTTTTCCACATCTAAGAAATTGAAATCGTACTGACAATCCTACTGCTTTTTGAGACAAACAGAATTGCATTGATGAAAAATAAACAAATAAATGGTGAATCTGTCACTTTCTGGATAGGGTTCTCACTTTTTCAGACCAGTGGATAACTGCTCTGGACCAGGGTTCCTCAAAGGTACTCTAGAAGAGTGATTGAACCACACGGAATCTTCTGGCTGGAGAGACCATTTTCCTGCAAATGTGAGTAATTTGCTACCTTCTCACCAGGAGAAATGAATCCTCGTGACCACAGGTGTAGGTGCCACAGGGAAGGAAGGTCTGGGCTAGGAGAGACACCATGCAGTGCTGCTGTGTGTCTTAGTTATAACTGGTATCTTGACCTACACAACACAATTCTTGTAGCTCTATCTTCCACATGCATAACTATTTCCTCAGGTTACATCTCCGCTGTTGTATGAAACAACCCACTAGAAAAGTTCAGCACATTTCATTTAGCAAACCTCACATCAGAAGGAGACCACCTACATGAATTTCCTTGTTTCATATTGCTAATTCATTCAAAAGCATTTTCTAAATGACTACTATTTTCCAGGTATTACTGCCATCCTTAAAGTGATGGCTTTTCATATTCCTCTAGAAAAGATGATTTCTCCAAACAGGTACTTGTATCATTTTGTTTATTTTGTTTACCTTTGGGAAGCTTCTACATCAAAAGCCTTGTCTTTATTAAACTACAAATCCAAATTCATTTGCAGCTCCTTTTGTTCATACAAAGGTTACTGTGTTTCTATCAATTTGGGATGAAAGTACCAAATGCTTGTCTTTCTGCAGAGAGATCAGAACTCCTCCTTGGTGAAGATCAGACTCCCACCTCCCTCCCCATCGTGGCCATCCTCTGGCCTTTGATCACGATGCTAATTCATCATAAACCCACACCTCATAATGATCCATCTGTTTAGATTTTCTCATCAGTAGTTGTTAAAATCAGGCAAAGATTTGCTTGTTGGTTATTTTTATTCACAGCCACATTAATACAAGCCTTAAAGTAATCAACTTGTATTATGTGGCCTTTCATGCAGGGCGCACAGATTTGCTGCCTGTTTAGTTTATCTAGGCTCATGCTTGCGAGGCAGCTGTTAGGCATTTAGCTAATAAAATCCTCTTCCTCCGGGGAACTATGCTTTGTCCAGTCCCGGGGAGCCACATATAGCCATGTAGTTTACAGTTTAACACTGGAGGCTTTTCAAATCAGTTGCTAGTTCCAGATTTTGGTGGATAGCCTCTTTAAAACTAGTGAACTATTTCAAGCATGACCAAATTTGGTCACTGTGGCTTTTATTTTAATTTTCTTGAAGAGAGTGGGTGAACACTTAATATTATAATTTTGAGATGAATCACGCTGACTTCAAGTGTTAGGAAGTAAAGGATCTTTGAATGTACTTAAACCCGTCTTCTGTTCAGTGCTTCTATTTGACGTTTTCTGGGGGAAGAAGGGTCTTATCTGTTTTTTTTAAATACTGAAGAAATGAAAATATATGAGATTAAACCTTTTCTCATTTGATTGTGTCCCGGCCAAAAGATCATATCAATGAAAACTCATTCAAATGCCTCATTAAAATTCAGTCCCTAGATGAGCAAACTTAATTGGCATGAAGTCAAGATACATAATTATTTAAATTAGGAACATTTCTAGAAACAGAAGGTTATGATGAAAGGCATCTATTTACATCATTCCACTGAATTGGAAGTTATGATAAAAACTGTGTATTTTTGCTAAAAAGAAAGTGAAATATAAAATTATAACTCTATAGCATCTTTAAAACAAAAGAGGTTTATTTAAAATATCTTAGATGCCCTTTGGTTCGTTTGTATTGAAAGGAAGATAAAGTCTTTCTTTTACAAACACATCCTATCAAAGCTAACAACGTTGTGATAAATTACCCTGAGGCTTAGTACAAATAGCTTTGAACATTAAAAAAAAATGAATGGCAAAAAAAATCAATAAAAAGTTATTTTCAAAATTAGTATGTGTGCAGATATCACAAACATAGGGAGAACTCTGAGACTCGGTTCAGGGGAGTCAACAAAACGATGATCAATAGAAACCCAGAGTGTGAAAATTACTTTAAGAATTAGTAAAAACACAACAAAGAAGATCCCTGCATGCTTCTCAACACCCCACGTAGTTCTCTGTCATTCCATTTATATGGCATATTTTTCTTAGCACCCAGGGACCCAGGGTGGTTTCCTTGACAGTATCATAGTTATTTGGGTATAAGAGAAATACTTTCAGAATCTCAGAAAAAGGGTTTATAGCTCATTAAAATTCCACCTGCTATAGAACTGCTGACACACTGTTTTTCATTTCCCAAAAGGCATGTTGGTTTGAGGCTAGTTTTCTTTTTTTTTAGGATTGGTATTATTATTGTTGCAGGTATTTGCTAAGGGAAGACAATGCAAACAAAATTCTAAGAATAAACACGGAACAGCTTTGCGTAACTTGAGCCATGTTGTCACACTTCTCTTCCATGTCGGTGTATTTCCCTCATTTTCATGTTCTTGTTTTAACTATTCTTTTTCTATTATCAGGTAAAAGGAATTATCAGAGTTTCTCTCCACATACTGTCTGTATTAGTGGTTTACATTAGTGGTTACAGTAAAGCAATTGGTTCATTCAAGAAAACTGAAATTAATCCCCTCCTTTCCACAATAAAAGGAGAAAATGACAAAATAAATAGCAAAAGTGGTATCTATCCCTATACACAAACAACCAGGGGTCAGCTGAATAGAGGTTTAAGAGGGTAGAATAGCAAGGGTAGGTTGAGTCATCAGAAAGCAAAGACACTGTCCACACCTCTTACCTTTTATGGGACTCAGGGTAAATGGAGGGCTATTTGGAAAAATGTTGTCACTAGTGTGTGAGTTTCAACATATACATCAAGAGATTATTTTAAAATGAGATTTTCCTGTTGGGACTGCCATGGCTACGTCTCCTATTTTATTGTTGTTTTATTTACTTTATTTTTTATAGTTTATTTATTCATTGCTAATTTTTATTGGGGTATAGTTGATTTACAATGTTGTGTTAGCTTCTTCTGTACAGCACAATGAATCAGTTATACATATACATATATCCACCCTTTTTAAGATTCTTCTCCCATATAGGCCATCACAGAGTACTGAGAAGAGTTCCCTGTGCTAGACAGTAGGTCCGTATTAGTTATCTGTTTTATATAGAGTAGTGTGTATGTGTCAATCCCAATATCCCAATTTATTCCTCCCCCGCTTAACCACCAGTAACCATAAGTTTATTTTCTACATCTGTAACTCTACTATTTTGTAGATAAGTTCATTTGTAGCCTTTTTTAATATTCCACATATAAGTGCTACCATATGATATTTGTCTTTCTCTGTGTGACTTACTTCATTCAGTATGACAATCACTAGGTCATCCATGTTGCTGCAAATGGCATTATTTTGTCCTTTTTATGGCTGAGTAATATTCCAGTGTATATATGTACCACATCTTCTTTATCCATTCCTCTGTTCGTGGACATTTAAGTTGCTTCCATGTCCTGGCTATTGTAAACCGTGTTGCACTGAACACTGGGGTGCATGTATCTTTTTGAATTATGGTTTTCTTCTGATACATACCCAGAAGTGGGATTTCTGGATTATATGGTAGGTCTTTTTTTAGTTGTTTAAGGAATCTCCATATTGTTCTCCATAGTGGCTGTACCAGTTTACATCTCCACCAACAATATAGGATGGTTCCCTTTTCTCCACATTCTCTCCAGCATTTATTTTTTGTAGATTATTTGATGATAGACAATCTGTCTGGTATGAGCGGATACCTCATTGCAGTTTTGATTTGCATTGCTCTAATAATTAGTGATGTTGAGCTTATTACACCAGCCAGTGGCAGCTTAAAAGTTAAACTGGTTCCATAAAATTCTAACCTAAAACCAAAAAAGATAACCAATAACAACCAAGTATGTACTGGACTTTGTTTTTCAAACTTCCTACTTTAATATCAGGAACAGTTCTTTCTAAATGTCCATGAATATTGAAGGTATTCTAGGCCACACCAAAGCTTAATATATATCAAAAGGTAAAAACTCTCTAAGTCATGTTCTGCTACCTGAACACAACAGAACTTGGAATTTATAGTCAAAGAATAAAGAAAATTAGAATATTTGGAAATTAATAAAGGTTTTCCTGGCTAGAGGTTATCAACTTAAGTAATGAATACTGTGTGCATATTTTTGTAGTATTTGAATCTTATTTCTTATTTTATTTTTTGTCAGCTCTTCAAGCTGATCTTCCACATCATTTATTTACTTTTCTCTTGGGTTTTGATTCTGTATTTGGCTGCTTCTGATGCATAGCTTTTTTTTATGTTTGTTTTGTTTTTTAATTTATTTTTGGCTGCGTTGGGTCTTTGCTGCTGTGTGTGGACTTTTTCTAGTTGCTGCGAGCTGGGGCTACTCTTTGTTGCAGTGCACGGGCTTCTCATTGCAGTGGCTTCTCTTTTTGGAAGCATGGGTTCTAGGAGTGCGGGCTTCAGTAGTTGTGGCATGCAGGCTCAGTAGTTGTGGCTCGCGGGCTCTAGAGTGTAGGCTCAGTAGTTGTGGTGCATGGGCTTAGTTGCTCCGCGGCATGTGGGATCTTCCCGGACCAGGGCTTGAACCCATGTCCCCTGCATTGGCAGGTGGACTCTTAACCACTGCACCACCAGGGAAGCCCTGATGCATGGTTTTAATTGTGCATTTATGTTTAAAATGTCATCTTTACACAAGTAATACCTATTACAGACTTTAGAGAATAGAATAAGCAAAAAAGGAAAACAAAAATGACATATATGCCTAAATCCCAAAGTAATTATTTTAACCACTGATAATATGCTTGAATATAGTCAGTCATATAACTTTAGGCATGATTTTTTCCAGTGTAGCATGTATACTGCTTTGTAACTTTAATTTTAACACTCTGTTAGTCTTATCAAGTAAACATTCTCTGCACAAGCAACTGAAATTAATTCATACTATTTATTGTAAAGATCTACAACAATTTATCTACTCGGTCCTTTATTGTGTGATATTTGGGTATTGGCAGAAGTTATTATCAGCGTTATTATTTTGGTGCTTTTATTCAAGAATGCAGCAATCAGAATCAGTGACTTTTTCAGTGGAGTTCGTAAGTCTAAAGTTTCCTTCCTTGATATTTCAGAAAATTGTCTCTGGTTTGTAAGAATGATATAAATTTTTTTTTTTTTTTTTTTTTTTTTGCGGTACGCGGGCCTCTCACTGTCGTGGCCTCTCCCGTTGTGGACGCGCAGGCTCAGCGGCCATGGCTCACGGACGCAGCCGCTCCGCGGCATGTGGGATCTTCCCGGACCGGGGCACGAACCGGTATCCCCTGCATCGGCAGGCGGACTCTCAACCACTGCGCCACCAGGGAAGCCCGATATAAATATTTTTATCCCTCAAATTGGAGAATATATGTGAAACATTCATAATTGTCATTTTCACACTAATGTCAATAGCTTTAGTAATCTGATACAAAACAAAAAATAACATAGGGGATTAGGTTGTTTGTGGCTAAAAAAAAACCTGTTCATTTCTTCTGACATTTTCCCTCTCTTCTTCTTTATTCCAACATCATTTTATAATTCTGCAATATATTGTATTTATCTTTTTATTCACTGAAGCGTGTGATGTTTAAGTCATTTTATCTCTCTTTAATTTTTAATCATTTAAGCTAAATTGCGAGCCTGCAATGACTCTTGACAGGGAGATCTTGTGATATTAAGCAATGTCTTTATCTTTAGGGCCAGCCTTTGTTACTTATTAGCTCCAAGGTTATTTCAAATGCTGGCCTTAGATCCCAACATCCAAGAGGAAATATTCAAATCCTTCCCACTCCTATCAAATAAAGACAGCCTTAATTTCAAAATCTCTTCACTTGCTATCAGATGGTTTCATAATGTATTAAATGGCATCAGGAACATGGTCCTCTATAATAACATCTGTTTGAATAGTTGCCCCCCATGTCTTGCCTTTGATAGTTCCGTTGTAAAATTGCTGAGGGATTTAGAGAATGTTGAAGAATAATGTCAGGATTCAGTCTTCATTCATTCATTATTCAACAAGCATGTATGATGGTCAACCATTATCAGGAACCAGGCTTGGCACTAGCAGTTACAAGATGTAATATACATGTTGCCTGGCATTAAGGAGATGGGTATTCTAGCTGCAAACACAGGCAATTACAATCATAATCCATTTTGAAAGGTGTAACCCTGGGGACCAGAACTGGCCATCCGGGAGCTCCTCCTCTGTTTACTAGCTGTGTAATGTGGGGCAAATTAATTTGCCTAAGTCAGTGGTCAAATATATAAAATGATAATGGTAACTGTACACAGCCTATGGAGCTGTCAAGGGTTAAATGACATACTATGTAAAAGGTTCAGCATAAACTGGGGCACAGAGTAAACACTCAATCGGCATACGTTTTTATCATTACTAACATTGATGAGAGAGTGAAATACACAGCCTTGTGAAATATTGGACCTGAGGGACTTACACTGTCTCTTTTTTTTTTTTTTTTGCGGTACGCGGGCCTCTCACTGTTGTGGCGTCTCCCGTTGCGGAGCACAGGCTCCGGACGCGCAGGCTCAGCGGCCATGGCTCACGGGCCCAGCTGCTCCGCGGCACGTGGGATCTTCCCGGACCGGGGCACGAACCCGTGTCCCCTGCACCGGCAGGCACACTCTCAACCACTGCGCCACCAGGGAAGCCCTACACTATCTCTTGATATGGCGAAGGTTGCGACTTTAGGGATAGGGAGGAGTTCACCTTGAAGTAGAGAAGGGGAGAGAGGACTTTTAGACACAGGGTACACCTAGAACAAAAGCACAGAGAGGTGAGAGAGCATGGCAGGATCGTCTGTGAATAATCAAAAATAGGAACCTTGGCAACCCCTCCTCAAGGGGGAGGGGGTGAGGGAGGCACGGATTGGGAGTTTGGGATTAGCAGATGCAAACTATTATATATAGAGTAGATAAACAAAAAAACCCTACTGTACAGCACAGGGAACTATATTCAATATCCTGTAATAAACCATAATGGAAAAGAATATGAAAAAGAATATATATATGTATAACTAACTTTGCTGTACAGCAGAAATTCAACACAACGTTGTCAATCAACTATACTTCAATAAAATAAATTGAAAAAAATAGGAACCAACTGCTGTTGAACAAAATGGGGCTGGTTATATAAAGCACTGTGAGCCTGTATCAGGGGTTGGCAAATTTTTCTGTAAAGAGTGAGATAGAATATATTTCTGTCTTTACGCGTCAAACCTTTTCTGTCACAACTTTGCGACTCTGCGCTGGTGGTGGGAAAGCAGCCATAGACAATACGCAAACAAATGAGCACGGCTGTGTTCCAATAAAACGTTGCTTACAGAAACTGAAGGTTGAATTTCATACATTTTCATGTGTCATAAAATATTATATTATTAATAATATGTTGATATTTGCACATATTTAAAAGTGTAAATCCCATTTTTTGCTGATGGGCTGTGCAAAAATACAGGCTGTGGGCTGTACTTGGACTGCAGACCCGTAGTTCGTCATTCTACTCTCCATAGAGAAGTATTGTGCAGCAATTAAAAATATTGTATTGATTTAGAAACATCCTTAATAGTATACAGAAATGTACCTGCTTAATAATCCTAAGCATAAGGAAAAGACTGAGAGAAAAAGCACCAAAAACTCAAGAGTAGCTGACTCTCAGTGTTACAGATTTTACTATATTACAGTGGTTATACTTTTTCTTCCTTCCAAGTTTTCTAGACTGAGCATAAATTAATTTTAAAATTAGAAAATATAGCTTTCATATATTCATAGGTATGCAAAGTTAACTGATAAGTGATCCAATGTGTTTTCAGGATATGTCCATTTGAAATAAAATTCAGATAATTCATGTCAAAATAAAATCTATACCCCAACAATTTTTATTTCTTTTACAATTCCTTTTAACATTTTAAGCTGCATAGAATTAAAAAAAAATGACTGGTCAAAGGTGAGTTTAAGAACATGTATACAAAATCTGTGTTAATGTTTAAGATTTCCTTTCAAGTCTCAATTTGTGCTCACATGCACAATTATTCTGGGAAAGGACTATCAGATAGTGGCAATCAGTCTTGGACATTATTGCCATTTGCTCATGGATGGTAGGAGTAGATGCTGATCAATGGGAACCCAAAGGAAAAACAAGGAAGAAGGAACAGGTTTTTAGGTAAGTATAACATTTGGGAAGACATAATTTTGGTTATCCCATCTTAAGATACCAAGAATAGACAAACTCTTCAGAAATAGAATTATTAAAAGTGAAATATGGGGGCTTCCCTGGTGGCGCAGTGGTTGAGAGTCCGCCTGCCGATGCAGGGGACACGGGTTCGTGCCCCAGTCCGGGAAGATCCCACATGCCGCGGAGCAGATGGGCCCGTGAGCCATGGCCGCTGAGCCTGCGTGTCCGGAGCCTGTGCTCCGCAACGGGAGAGACCACAACAGTGAGAGGTACACATATCGCAAAAAAAAAAAAAAAGTGAAATATGGTACTTCCTGAGAAACATAACCAATTTCAGATTTATTTCCAAATATTCATTTTTGTAATCACTGAAGATAACGCTGAGAGAGTCATCATATTTAATGGGGAAATCTTCCCTGTAAATCAGCATTGACACAAGATCCCCACCACCACCACGTGTAGTCAATATGAACATCCCAGTTGGGGCAATAACAGCAGGAAGAACAATAAGTTCAGAAGCCCAAAAGTTTGCAAAAGGAACTATACAAATAACACTACTTCCAAGATACTCTAGAAAACCGTAAGAATCTGTACATTATTAAAAATAATAGTAATATTTAACAATGCAGCTAGATTCATGATCAATATAAAAACCAATCTATTCCTCTCTGGCAACATGAAAGAGTTGAAAATAAAATGAGAAAAGAAACATAGCGTTACAACAAAAACTTAAATATAAGAAACCTATCAATGAAGCCATAACAAAAACTATGAAGGATTTTTTTAGAGAAAAGAATATTAAAAGATGTTGAAGAAGATCTAAATAAATAACAGTAATCTATGTCATAAAGTCTTAATTTCCTTATAATTAAACTATAAATTTACTTCAAATTTCATCTAAATCTCAAAAAGTATTGTGTGATGTTTGAGAAGATGACAATAAAATTAGTATAGAAGAGAAAAGGGCAAAGAATAACCAAGACAATTTTGCAAATAAACGAAATGAAAAGACTTGCCCTATCAGACAACAAGTGTTATAAAGTCACAGTAATTTAGAGTATGTAGCATTGGTATTAGTATAAAATAGATTAATTGTTGTAGAACAGAATGAGGAGCCCAGATATATACTTCTGTTCATTAGTGCTTAAAAAACTATTCAACATTTAAGTTGCTTCCAGGTCCAGGCTATTGTAAATAGTGCTGCAATGAACATTGGGGTACATGTATCTTTTCGAATTATGGTTTTCTACAGATACATGCCCAGGAATGGGACTGCTGGGTCATATGGTAGCTCTATTTTCAGTTTTTTAAGGAACCTCCATACTGTTTTCCATAGTGGCTGTACCAGTTTGCACTTCCACCAACAGTGTAGGAGCGTTCCCTTTTCTCCACACCCTCTCCAGCATTTATTGTTTGTAGATTTTTTGATGATGGCCATTCTGACTGGTGCAGTTTTGATTTGCATTTCTCTTATAATTAGTGATGCTGAACATCTTTTCATGGGTTTGTTGGCCATTTGTATGTGTTCTTTGGAGAAATGTCTATTTAGGTGCCCATTTTTTGATGGGGTTATTTGTTTTTTTGATATTGAGCTGCATTTGATATTGAGCTCTTTGTATATTTTGGAGATTAATCCCTTGTCAGTTCCTTTGCTTGCAGATATTTTCTCCCATTCTGAGGGTTGTCTTTTTTGTTTCATTTATGGTTTCCTTTGCTATGCAAAAGCTTGTAAGTTCAATTAGGTCACATGTGTTTATTTTTGTTTTTATTTTCACTACTCTAGGAGGTGGATCAGAAAAGACCTTGCTGCAATTTATGTCACAGGGTTCTGCCTATGTTTTCCTCTAAAAGTTTTATAGTATCTGGCCTTACATTTAGGTCTTTCATCCATTTTGAGATTTTTGGTTATGGTGTTACAGTGTGTTCTAATTTCATTCTTTTGCATGTAGCTGTCCAGTTTTCCCAGCACCACTTATTGAAGAGACTGCAGCGCTATTTACAATAGCCAGGATGTGGAAACAATCTAAATGTCCATGAACAGAGGAATGGATAAACAAGATGTGGTATATATATACAATGAAATATTACTTAGCCATAAAAAAGAACAAAATAATGCCATTTGCAGCAACATGGATGGACCTAGGGATTCTTATACTGAGTGAAGTAAGTCAGACAGAGAAAGACAAATATCATATGATATCACTAATATGTGGAATCTAAAAAAAAAGGTTATAAATGAATTTATCTACAAAACAGAAATGGAGTTACAGATGTAGAAAATAAACTTACGGTTACTGGGGGGTAAGGGGGGATAAATTGGGAGACTGGGATTGACACATACACTCTACTATGTATAAAATAGATTACTAATAAGGACCTACTGTATAGCACAGGGAACTCTACTCAATACTCTGTAGTGGGCTATATTGGAAAAGAATCTAAAAAAGAGTGGATATATGTATATGTATAACTGATTCACTTTGCTGTACAGCAGAAAGTAACACAACATAGTAAATGAACTATATGCCAATAAAAATTTCAAAAAGAAAAAAATAAATAAAACTAGAAAAAAAAAACCTATTTAATAATTCATCTTGGAAAATGTTCTTAGACCCCTACATAACACAATAGACAAATATAAAATATCTCTACTTTTCTATAGACATTTCCTGGTAAGGAAACAAAAGAAATGAGTTGGGCTCTTACAGATGGTCCTTAATCTGCATTTTGGCCCAAGAGAAAGAATGGACTATTTTCAAAAGTCATTCTGATTGCACTGTTTATTATTCAGTCCCAAGATTATGGGGACTCTGATTCCAGGGGCCTTAAACCTTTGATGCCATGTCACTCTTTTAGTAGTGAGCAGTTGAAGTTCCCAACTAAACTACATAAGAATACATAAGTGGGATTCACTGAAGATGTTATAAGGCTCCCTCATTTCTTCTTCACCCAAATGCATGGAATCAGCTCAAAGTCCCCAGGTCCCGTGGTCCCTCTTTATCATAAAATACTGCTTTTCTAACAAACCAAGGAAAACCTATCTAACCCTTACCTCTTATAGCTGTCAGTGATCAATTACACAGCTGCTGTTGAGAGGAACTGGTGTTCTCTTGAAGTTGATGAGAGACTCCGTACAACCAGGCCTGGACCAGAATATTACCTGAATCTAGAGGTACTGGGCTCCCCGTGTAGCCAATAAAAGTACCCTAAGAATCTGCTTGCCAAGGACCTACAGATTGTCATACTGAGTGAAGTAAGTCAGACAGAGAAAGGCAAATACCATATGATATCACTTATATGCAGAATCTAAAAAGAAATGATACAAATAAGCTTATTTACAGAACAGAAACAGACTCACAGACTTAGAGAACAAACTTATGGTTACCAGGGGGGACGGGTGGGGGGAAGTGATAGGGAGTTTGGGATTGACGTGTACACATTGCTGTATTTGGTGGCACAGTGGTTAAGAATCCACCTGCCAATGCAGAGGACATGGGTTCGATCCCCGGTCCAGGGAGACCCCACATGCCGCGGAGCAACTAAGCCCGTGTGCCACAACTACTGAGCCTGCGCTCTAGAGCCCGTGAGTCACAACTACTGAGCCTGCGTGCCACAACTCCTGAAGCCCATGTGCCTAGAGCACGTGCTCTGCAACAAGAGAAGCCACTGCAATGAAAAACCCGTGCACCGCAACGAAGAGTAGCCCTGGCTCGCTGCAACTAGAGAAAGCCTGCGTGCAGCAACGAAGACCCAACACAGCCAAAAGTAAATAGATAAAAATAAATTTAAAAAAATAAAATGGATAACCAACAAGGACCTACTGTATAGCACAGGGAACTCTGCTCAATATTATATAACAACCTAAATGGGAAAAGAATTTGAAAAAGAATAGATACACGTATATGTATAACTGAATCACCTTGCTGTACACCTGAAACAAACACAACAGTGTTAATCAACTATACTCAACTATATAGTTAATCAACTATATCAACTATAAAATATGTATATTTTATATATAAAATATAAAAGTATATTTTATACTTTTATATAAAATAAAAAGTTGAAGGAACAAAAAAGGATCTGCCTGCCTTTCTAGAATGAATATTCTATATCTTGCTTTTACTGTGGGCTATATGAGTACAGGCATTTGCCAATACTTACTGAACTGTACATTTAAGACCCACTTAATTTCTTGTATGTAATTACATCTCCATCTAAAGGTTCTCAAAGGAAAAAAAAATAAAGTGGTATGTGGGGCAGGGGTGGGCTTGGTCAAAGAATTTGGGGAACTATTTCTTTCCATACCCATCTTTCCTCTTGGAGATTGCATAATGCACATGAATATTAAAGTCTCATCAATGCTGCCAGATTTGAGATTGCCTTGTTAATACAGATAGTGTGATGCTGGCAGAAGCAGACAGAACTGAGACCGGAAATTAATCCTTGCATTCATAGCCAATTGATTTTTTGGCAGTGATGCCAAGGCAATTCAGTGTGACCAAGGATAATCTTTCCAGAATGTGTACTAGGAAAATCGGATATCCAGATGCAAAGCATACATTTCAGTGCTTACATCACACCATACACACACACACACACACCCCTACCTCCCCAGTTTACCACAGGCCTAAAGGTAAGAAGTAAACCATAAAACATATAGGAGAAAATCTTCAGGACTTCTGGCTAGGCAAAGATTTCCTTGATACGACACGAGAAGCACGATAAATTAAAAAATTATAATTTCGGGCTTCCTTGGTGGCGCAGTGGTTGAGAGTCCGCCTGCCGATGCAGGGGACGCGGGTTCATGCCCCGGTCCGGGAGGATCCCACGTGCCGCAGAGCGGCTGGGCCCGTGAGCCATGGCCGCTGAGCCTGCGCATCTGGAGCCTGTGCTCCGCAACGGGAGGGCCCACAACAGTGAGAGGCCCGTGTACCGCAAAATAAAAAAAAATAAAATAAATTATAATTTCGACTTCATCAAAATATAAAACATTTGTGCTTTAAATGACCACATTAGGACAATGAAAAGCCAAGCCCCAGGAGGAGAGAAAATATAGACAAATCATGTTTGATAATGGACTTGTATCCAGAATATATAAAGAACTTTTACAACTCAATTATAAAAAGACAACCCAGTTTTAAATATGGGCAAAGGATCTGAATATCAAAATAAGAGATACAAATGGCTAATTAATAACCATACAAAGGATGCTTAACATCATTAGTAATTAGGGAAATGCAAATTAAAACCCCAACGGGATGAAAGCGGAACAGCTATAATCAAAAAGACAGACAGCAACAAGTGTTGCAGAGACAGTGCAACCTTCACGTATAGTATAGCTGGCGGGAATGTAAACAGACGTGGGCACAGTAGAAAACCATTTGGCAGCTTAAAAAGGTAAACTTATCAGATGGCCCAGCAATTGCATTCTTAGGTATCCAGCTAAGAGAAATGCAAAGCATATGTCCACACAAAGATGTGTACACAAATGCACACTATAGTATTGTTTGCAGTAACACAAAGTGGAAACATTTCCATCAACTGGTGAATGGATTATCGAAATGTTTTTATTCTATCATACAGTGGAATATGGTTCAGCAATAAAGAGAAACACCTTACAAACTGGATGAACCTCCAAAACACTACGCTGCTGAAAGATGCGGGATGGATAGGTGCACGCATTGTATGACTTCATTTATATGAAAGTCTATAGAGACAGATAGCATATTAGTCATTACCTCGGGCTGGGAGTGTTAGCCAGAATTGACGGCAACAGACAAAAGGGATATTTTGGGATGATGGAAATGTTCAAACTGTACTGTGTTGATGTCTGCACAATTCTGTAAATGTACTAAAGTGTCATGGGATCGTATACTTAAGTGTGTGAATTTTATGGTATGTAAACAATACCTCAAGAAAGGTGTTAAATTTTGAGTGTGAGTGGATCAAAGCAAAAGAGAAAAGACCCTTTGGGATATAGGAAATGATATTCTGAATGACATCCTTACCATACCAGATTTAGCTGACTTTGTTACTGTTCCTAAATCTAGGGCTAGGAAAACCATGTGATATGAAATTAGTGAAAGCAAGTATTCGTGTAATGACGCAGCCCTCTGATTGTGGCTTAATACGGGGATAGATGTTTTACCCTGAAGCTGCAGGCAGCATCTCCTTCAGGCTATCTGCCATAGGTGTGATGTCCCTCTCTACCTAGCTTTTGATTGAACGCTGAATAGCGGTGAGTTGACGCTATAATCCTTGACCAGTATCTGGAGTGCAGTTATTCTGCGAGGCTGATTAGGTAGGGGAGGCATCAGCTTTAACAGTTAATTGAGCTGGAGTCAGGATTACTCTTTTCTTGAGAACGTTAAGTAGCTTGGAGAAAACACACTCTGGAATCGAAAACCACCCCCCAAACCTTATTTCTTGGCTTTCTGCTTTCTCAAAAAGAATAGGTGAACAACATCTCAAAATCAGCCACACCCAGTCCTCTCTGCCCTAGAAAACGCCACAGAATAAAAACAGCATATAAAACAATTTTACTAGCCTGCTGGTTCCTTTTCAGGAGCCTGGTTATATTGACTATGACAGTAATAACTACTTATGGATGGTCACCTGGACCTCTGGTGAAGTATTTTCTGAAATTGACTGTATGGATAGGACGTCACAGGAATGGAGCAGATGCATGGCTTTTTCCAAACCATGCTGGGTGAGCTTTTCCTCAGGAGACCAGGTTCTGAACCCAAGGGAATTAAAGGGAAACTTCCTGAACTTTGAAGCTCTGGACTGATTCCTATGGAACGCTTACCTCGGGTGCTATTAAGACTCTTTGCACCTTACACTATTGACATTTGCCTTGACTTGGGAACTTAGATAAAGATGAAAGAATAATTTATGTTGCTTTTCCTCCTCTCCATCCACACCGTGGTCTTCTTGATCTGGGACCTAAAGGACTGAAAAAATTCATCACAGCTTTTTTAGCTTCTCTGCCCCCAAAGAAATTTCTTTGACTTTGTCGAGATTTGGCTACTAAATTCACAGTGCAGCTCATGTAACAGTGAGCTGGTTTATAAATATATCATGGGATTAATGATATTAAGACAGGCTGGGACCTGGGACCTGGGACCCTTTGCTGTAGTGCTTGCACCTGAACAAACATCTCCTCAAGCAACAAAATACAAAGAAATTATAAAAGACTAAAAATAACTGTGTGCATGCCCAGTTGGGGCAAATTATAGACAACAAGATACAAAAAGACCAAAAAAAAACCAAAACCAAAACAAACTGTCACTTTTGAAGAGCCTGGAGCAAAAGCAGGGCAGTGCACATGCCCCCTGCGCACACCACCACCAAAGGGGTGGGCAGACCACCTAAGCCACACCTCCAGCCTGACCCCCTAAGCCACACCTCCAGCCTGACCCCTGGACACGCTCTTGCCCTCACCCCCATATAAGGCACAAGCTCGCCCTCCCCCCAGGGAGCGAGCAAGCAATGGAACCTGTTACTTGTTCTAACTCCCCTCTGCTGCAGCAGAGGCCCCAATAAAGCTTTGCCTGAATTCCTCGTCTGGCCTCTGATTAATTTCTATTGATTAAAGAGGCCAAGAACCCTGGTCAGTAACAACAGTAATTAAAGAAGATATTAATATACAGAATTTTTACCCATTTACTGAAAGGCCAATGCATCATAGCTATAATTTCCTTAGTATCTCAGGACTGAAACCACTAGATCTGTTTTGTATCTATCGGGGCTAACCTGGTATTTAGCTTGACAGGGAAAACAAAAACATAATAGTAACTTTTTACTTGAGAAAACGTGGAGAACCTTTATTAATTTCTATATATGCGACAAATATAGATACACAGGTTTGATAAATGGGTCCCACTCAACCAGTGAACCTTCAAATAAATTACATCTTATTGAGAAAGTCCAAATATTTTCAAGTCAATTCAAAAAAGCCTAAAATAGTAAAATGTGTACAACTTTCATATCTCCTGGTCTCCTAAATATAGCACTGATGATCCTTAGCCTCTGTTTCAAGTCCAAAAAGGGGTTAATTTTAATTCCATTGAGATCATAGGACTGCCAGGTACCTTGCAAAGTTTGCTAGTGCATTGTTGCCTTTAAATTACTGTCACCTGGAAGTAGCACACCATTGTAAATCAACTATACTTCAATTAAAAAAAAAACCCAAAGGCTATAAAAAATTCTTATTCCCACCAGTGATATATTATTAGAGTGTCCATGTTAATTATAATAGCTGATTTGTATGTTTGTAAGGAACAACTAAGGGCTCAATATTTTTTTAACAATGCAAGTTTATCCATATATACAAATTGCATTAGATTCTGCTTGCCCTAAGATATATGCAAGGCATGTTTAAGTGTTTAAAGGAATAAACCTTACTCCATCACTAAAAAAAGGAAAAACATTAATTATTATTTACATAGTAATTCATTAGTAATAATAAAACTAATTTTGGCAGAAAAAGTACTGGAAATGAAAATTTAGAGAGAAAGTTGTTTTTCAGTGTTAAAGAAACCTATGTTTTTCAGACAAAGAAAAGAACCAATATTCAACATGTCCTATAATGTTTTTCTTAGCTCTGAGAGGCAAATATTATTAGTTTTGTTGGTTCTTATTTTGAAAATCAAATGAAAACAACTATCATTGTGTCATATTTCTCTTTTAGATAGGAATATATTAAGAGTTATGGAAAGTCTACAAAACCTGGAATACCAGGGGCTGTATTTGGTTGAACTATTCTCTATGCTTTGTGTATTCCCTTCAAATAAGAAGAGTTGCTTAGAAATAACTGCTAAAAGATTATCTGAGTTCCAAAAAACTTTATGTTGCTGCTTTTTAAATTACTAGCATCCAGCATCAATTATTTATACTGAGATTTGTAATAAATTCTTAAATATTCAGCAACCTGTAAAGATCTGGGAAAAGGTTTTTTGTTTTGTTTTGTTTTGTTTTACCAGATAACCCCTTCTTGTAATCACATGTGCAGAGAATAAATATAGCTTTAACTCCTAAGACCTGAACTATTTACTGACTCCATCATAAAGACAAAATATATTCATGATCAAAAACTGGCTCCAGGGCTTCCCTGGTGGCGCAGTGGTTGAGAATCCGCCTGTTTATGCAGGGGACACGGGTTCGTGCCCCGGTCTGGGAAGATCCCACATGCTGCGGAGCGGCTGGGCCCGTGAGCCATGGCCGCTGAGCCTGCACGTCCGGAGCCTGTGCTCTGCAACAGGAGAGGCCACAACAGTGAGAGGCCTGCGTACTGCAAAAAAAAAAAAAATGTTTCCAGATTGATAACACAGCATTAGGGAGTCCTAGTGATACAGTAAAAGAGTTCAGATTTGGGGACCAAATTGCTCCAGTTAAGAGATAATTAAGCAATTTCAGCCCGGAGGAAGGCTGCTTTGGCTGGCAGCTCTGCTGTACTGACAGATGAACTTGTTTTGCAAGTGAATGAGTAAACAAATCTGTTAAATATAATTAATTTGATTTATACACATTGTTCCTCCACTTTTTTATTTACCAAATAATTCTCAACTCCTCTTAAATACAGAGGACTGATTGCACAAATATTACCTACAGCTTAAATGATGTGAATAAGAAGCTGAGTAAAAACTTTTTTTACTTCACTGTCCATGCTATTTGGCACATTTTTGTTCTTAGTTGTATCGTTATTATTAAGGATATTCCTTAAACCTACATCACAATTTACCTGATTTGTCTAATAAGTCCTCCTTACAGACGATGTATGTAGTTAAATGTGCAATGATCTATTAATAAATTGTTCAGGGGCTTCCCTGGTGGCGCAGTGGTTGAGAGTCCGCCTGCCGATGCAGGGGACACGGGTTCGTACCCCGATCCGGGAAGATCCCACATGCCGCGGAGCGGCTGGGCCCGTGAGCCATGGCCGCTGAGCCTGCGCGTCCGGAGCCTGTGCTGCGCAACGGGAGAGGCCACAACAGTGAGAGGCCCGCGAACCCCCCAAAAAAATAAAAACAAAAATAAATTGTTCAGAAGGAAAAGGCGGCGGAGGAGTATCCGCCCTCTGATCATGGAAAGTATACACTGTTGGTGTTAGTGATTGATAAGTCGATTTTCAGCCCTATGCACTCCTTAAAATAATCTTCATGAGAACACTGTTTTCAAAAAACATGGATTTGTTTATTTTATATAGTAAACATTTACACAGCTCTTACTAAGCAGCACACATTCTTCTAAGTATTTTATTAACTTATTTCTTCCTCAGCATAACTATAGGACTAGATAGTAACCCCATATGATGAAGAAAGCAGGAACTGGGTATAAAAGGAAGTACTTCACTGAGGTCCCAAAGCTAGACAGTGGGTTTGAACCTAGGTAGTCATGTCACAGGGCATGGCTTCTAACATCTGCTGGTGTTTTCAGCCCTGTCCCCTCAGAGTTCGCTTCACAACTGTACACGTGACAGTTTTATGGACCAAATACAATTTCCTATCAGTCTATTTTCTTGGACAGACTAAACGTTGCTTGTGTGTTTGGTAATGGCCTCTCTTAGCACATAGAATGAAGACTACAACTGGCTGACTCAGGTTCCCTAAGAGATCAGTCCAAGGAGAGCAAAGTTAAAGTGGATTGAACAGACACTGGACTTGAGTCTCAGCTCTACTTTGCCGCCTGGTGTTCAGCTGGGCATACCTCACAGCAGTACCTACTCTCGCCGGCGCTTGGCGTGTAAGTGTCCTAGGAGCCCACACCATGTGATGTTTTGGAAATCGTCACAACATAGTGTCAACAGAAATTAGTGTATTTGAATTGAGTTCGGTGTGAAAGGATCATGAATGTTGAGTTGGAGGTCTTCAGTCTAAATTCAAAAGAATAGGCTAAAGGTTCTCAGAGAGAGCAATGACAGCTGGAAGCCACGCCTGAGGACTAGTTTGTGGAAAGGTGCAGAGTGAATTGGAGTAGGACACTGAAGGGCTAGAGAAACGAATGAATCAGGTAACTTGGGTGAGGAGGCCAGAGAGGGAGGACAAGAAAAAGAGAGAAATCCAAGGTGATTCGCTTCAAGTGTGGGGAGCGAGAAGAATCTTTTTTGGTTTTTTTTTGGGGGGGGGGTGGTGCTGAAGGACAGGGAAGGTGGCATAGAGCTGGAAGAGAGAAGATAAATGTGACTTCTGAATAATGCACATCAGGGCTTATTTCAATCACCACTTTAGCATAACGCGGCTAAAAATTCTAAAGCTTTGTAAAAATAGATCTTAGTTGAGATGTAGAATATTTTTGGCTATGTCAGCCCTGGTCTGTGTAGAGAAACTTTTGACCAATACTATAGTTCCCTCCCTGTAACTACAAGCCCCGTCTGGAAGGTTCAACCTAAATTAGTACCTCCTATTACTTTCTCATGGAACCCGTACGTTTTCCTTCAGAGCATTTATCATAATTTGTAATTATTTAATCATTTACATGTTTGCTTGTTGAACGTTTCTTTCCTCCACTAGACTGAAATCTTCATGAAGACATGAACTTTATCTCATTTTACAGCATTGCATACCCAGTTATTAGCATAGTTTTGGGCACAAGGTAAATAAATAAATGATCCAGGTTTCTTCTCCTTACTAAAAGCCAAGTTTTTTTAAAAACTTAGAAACTAAAAAACTAAGTAATACCTGAGAGATGTTATCCATTTTACTATGTTGAAAAATGAAATCAAAGTCTGTCTACTTCTCGGGCTTTGATTAGAAATCAAAGATTAGGAATAGTTGAATTGCCAAATTTAAACACTCTTCTTCCAAGTGGTTAAACCTTATTAACATTTCAACTGTTTAGGGTCTTGGATGTGAAATATTTATGAATACAAAAGGTTTGTAATGCAACATTGCAATAAGCAGAGAGAAAACAGCACTCTCTGGATCAGAGAGATTTACTTTATAACTAAGAGAAGTTAGCCTCACAGCTTAGGTGATACAAGAAAGAAAAAGTACTTCTTGAAAGGGGAGAAAAAAATAAGTGTTCATAAAAGTTCAGTTACTTCAATCAAAGTATAGTACGGCATATACTATTTTTTTTTCCACACGTGAAAGACCCAAATAAAGTAAGCTTTAAAAAAAAATCAAAGTACAATAAAGGTCTGTGATCCAGAACATCTTCAATCACATCCTCTTATTCTGCTCTGTCATCTAATTTCACCATTCTCCACTCCAGTGCCTTTGACCTTTGGAGAACAATAATGCCAATGACTTTTACAGTAATTTGTCCCATTGTGCCACTGTAATTGAGTTCACCTAAGGACCTATTGGACATTGTATTAATAATTGTTTATGCTAGAGGTATTTTAGCCACATAAGTCTTTGTAAAATCTAATCAAGAAACTTAAAAGATGTTTTGTGTTATTGATGATGAAGCATCTTCAACTATATTGAATTTCTCACAATTGTTTAAATTTCAAAGATTTATTTACATTTATATTTAGAAATAAAAACACAAAGGACATTTATTTGTACTTTATTATGTTCTTTTTTCTTGAAATTAATGGAAAAATTCTCCCCATAAGTGTTCTTACTGTTCGATATTAACAGGTAAATGACTGGTGTTTTCCTTTTGATGATGAATGTAATACTCATCACTAATTTTCATTGTTTTATACATATTCTAAGCGCTTATCGTCCCAACATTCTCTTAAAACATTCAATATAAACTATGTGTATAGCTTAAAGTGGTCTCTAAAACATACATAGTTTTCAATCACCAAAGACTCAAGCCAAAACCAAAAGAAAACAAGTAGAAAATAATATTAACCAAAAAACTCTCCTCCTTGCAAGGTGTCCAAACGCCCGACGCATAATTTACACAAATATGAACACAGTGCCAAATCTCCGTGTAAAAAAGGTCGAAGTTTTTTTAATTTGCTTCAAGGAATACTCAGCAAAACAAAATCCCAATGCATAGAACATTATAGACAACTTCATTTTTTAATGTAATTTTATTTATTCACTGATTTTTTTTTTTTGGCTGCATGGCACGTGGGATCTTAGTTTCCCGATCAGGGATCGAACCCATGCCCCCTGCATTGGAAGCACGGAGTCTTAATCACTGGACAGCCAGGGAGTCCCATCCGCTGAATATTTTAAAATGTACTCATTTAAGTTGAAAAACTCACCCTAACACTTAAGTAGGTATTGACTTTATAGCTGGTGAGGGCTTTCTCCCAATCAGGCCAAGCTCTGAATAACAAACACCGAGAACGTTTCTGTGCACTGACACTGGTGAGCCTGGCAGATGAGGGTGCCTGGGGCGGTCTGCCTGTTATCATCCAAGTGTATCAGGTCCAAACCTGAAAGAATCTCCTAGGAAGGTAACTGGACTGCCAGTGTAAGGAGGGCAGTGACCAAAGAAGGAAAGCAGGCAGGATGTTTCCATTCAATTATTGCCTGCCCACCTCCCATACATGAATTAGTCCTTTGTCAGACCATCATTCATCATATACAGTCCCAGATGCTTAAGTGATTTTTTTATCCACTCTCTGCTACCTCACAATAAATGTCTGTTTATATTTCAAGCATGTCTATAATTTACCATGTTCCTCCCCTCCAACTATGTCAGACACCTGCCATGTCAATCACACTTAATATCCCTCAACCATAACACACACTAAACTCATTTATTCCTCTCTGTTTTCTTTTCCTCACTGTGTTGTAAGTGCACTTGGCCTGAAAATTAATATCCCAACACCCCAATCTGAAATGTCTATCTTTCTACCTTTATGCAGTACAAAGCCCTTCATCCCTCAAATCAATACCAAGTTCATTTCTTTTATGATTCCTTATCCAATTTCAGTCCATGTCAATTATTTTCATTCTACTTTGAGTCACTATTTTGAAATTTAGTGCTTGTGTGTGTGTGTGTGTGTGTTTTTAATTATTTCAAGATCATCATGTAGTCATCTAACTGGACTGTGCGGTCTCCCAGGTCAGGGCCCATATTTTGTGCTTCTTGGCATCTGTACTTTGGTTATGAACAGTGCTGGGTGTCCTATTGAAGAGACAGACTTTTCACTGAACTGATTTTCCACGCTGACAGCTGAACAGGAAGTAGAAATCCACTCAGTAAAGGCAAGGAGAAGTCGCTTTGTGCTGTCATTGTCAGGGTACAATAGTGGTAAAATCCCTATGTTTGCCTACTGAAATACCAACGAATAACAATGCTATAAAGCAGGTATTCCTATCTCTGAATTACGGATGAGGAAAGGGAGTTTTAGAGCAAGGGACTTGTTAAAGACCATTCAGCAGATAAGGGTAGTGAAGCCTTCAATCTTCGACAAAGATGCCAAGAATATACAATGGAGAAAAGACAGTCTCTTCAGCCAGAGGCGTTGGGAAAGTGGGCCAGCTGCATGTAAACCAATGAAGTTAGAACACAGCCTCCAATCCTACACAAAAATAAACTCAAAATGGCTAAAAGACCTCAATATAAGACAGGACACCATAAAACTCCTAGAAAAGAACATAGGCAAAACATTATCTGACATAAATGGTACCACTGTTTTCTTATGCCAGTCTTCCAAGGTAAAATAAATAAAAGCAAAAATAAACAAATTAGATCTAATCAAATTATAAGCGTTTGTACAGCAAAGGAAATCATAAACAAAACGAAAAGACAACCTACAGAAAGGAAGAAAATATTTGCAAATGCTACCACCAACAAGGGCTTCATTTCCAAACTATACAAATATCAATGGCATATACAGCTCAATATCAAAATAACAAAGCAAAACAAAACAACAACCCAATCAAAAAAGGGGCAGATGCCCTAAATAGACATTTCTCCAAAAACGATATACAGAGGCCAAAAGGCACATGAAAAGATGTTCATCATTGCTAATTATTAGAGAAATGCAAATCAAAACTACAATGAGATATCACCTCAAAACCAGTCAGAATGGTCATCATCAAGAAGTCTACAACTAATAAATATTGGAGAGAATGTGGAGAAAAAGGAAACCTCTTCCACTATTGGTAGGAATGTAAGTTGGTGCAGCCACTATGGAGAATGGTATGGAGGTTCCTTAAAAAACTAAAAAAACAGTTACCCTATGATCCAGCAATCCCACCCCTGGGCATATATCCAGAGAAAACCTCTAATGTGAAAAGATACCTGGACCCCATTGTTCATAGCAGCACTATTTACAATACTCAAGACATGGCAGCAATCTAAATTGTCCATCGACAGATGAATGGATAAAGAAGATATCAATATATATACAATGGAATATTACTCAGCCATAAAAAATAAAGAAATAATGCCATTTGCAGCAACATGGGTGGACATAGAGATTATCGTACTAAGTGAAGTAAGTCAAACAGAGAAAGACAAATGTATGATAATACTTATATGTGGAATCTAAAAAATGATACAAGTGAACTTATTTACAAAACAGAAACAGACTCACAGACATAAAAACAAACTTATGGTTGCCAAACAGGAAAGAAGGTGGGAAAGGATAAATTAGGAAATTGGGATTAACATACATACACTACTATATAAAAAATATTTTTAGAAAAAGAGTAGTGGGACTTCCCTGGTGGCACAGTGGTTAAGAATCTGCCTGCCAATGCAGGGGACACAGGTTTGAGCCCTGGTCTGGAAAGATGTCACATGCCGCGAAGCAACTAAGCCCGGGCACCACAACTACTGAGCCTGAGCTCTAAAGCCCATGAGCCACAACTACTGAGCCCACGTGCCACAACTACTGAAGCCTACATGCCTAGAACCTGTGCTCTGCAACAAGAGAAGCCACTGCAAGGAGAAGCCTGTGCACTGCAACGAAGAGTAGCTCCCGCTCACCACAACTAGAGAAAGCCCGCGCACAGCAAAAAGACCCAGTGCAGCCTAAATAAATAAATAAATAAAAAGAGAGTACTGAAAATTGCCTTAAAACTTAGTTCAGAGGACCTTAAAGATGGCAGAAGAGTAAGACGTGGAAATCACCTTCCTCCCCACAGATACATCAGAAATACATCTACACGTGGAACAACTCCTATAGAACACTTACTGAATGCTGGCAGAAGACCTCAGACCTCCCAAAAGGCAAGAAACTCCCCATGAACCTGGGTAGAGCAAAAGAAAAAAGAAAAAACAGAGACAAAAGAATAGGGATGGGACCTGCTCCAGTGGAAAGGAGCGGTGAAGGAGGAAAGGTTTCCACACACTAGGAAGCCCTTTCACTGGTGGAGATGGGGGTGGGTGGTGGGGAAGCTTTGGAGCCATGGAGGAGAGCACAGCAACAGGGGTGCAGAGGGCAAAACAGAGAGATTCCTGCACAGAGGATCAGTGCCGAACAGCACTCACCACCCTGAGAGGCTTGTCTGCTCAACAGCCAGGACTGGTGGGGGCTGGGAGCTGAGGCTCGGGCTTCGGAGGTCAGACCCCAGGGAGAGGACTGGGGTTGGCTGTGTGAACACAGTCTGAAGGGGACTAGTGCACCACAGCTAGCTCGGAGGGAGTCCTGGAGAAAGTCTGGACCTGCCTAAGAGTCAAGGGACAATTGTTTCGGGGTGCGCGAGGAGAGGGGATTCAGAGCACCGCCTAAACGAGCTTCAGAGACAAGCGCGAGATGCGGCTATCAGTGTGGACACCAGAGATGGGCATGAAATGCTAAGGCTGCTGCTGCAGCTACCAAGAATCCTGTGTGCAAGCACAGGTCATCATCCACATCTCCCCTCCAGCGGGCCTGTGCAGCCCCACTGCGAGGGTCCCGTGATCCAGGGACAACTTCAATGGGAAAACACACAGTGTGCCTCAGGCTGGTGCAACGTCACACTGGCCTCTACGGCCCAGGCTCACCCCACATTCTGTACCCCTCCCTCCCCCTGGCCTGAGTGAGCCAGAGCCCCCTAATCAGCTGCTCCTTTAACCCCCTCCTGTCTGAGTGAACAACAGATGGCAGAGGGCGACCTACATGCAGAGGCGGGGCCAAATCCTAAGCTGAATCCCAGGAGTTGCACAAGTAAAGAAGAGAAAGTGAAATCTCTCCCAGCAGCCTCAGGAGCAGTGGATTCAATCTCCACAATCAACTTGATGTACCTGCATCTGTGGAATACATGAATAGACAATGAATCATCATAAAACTGAGGCAGAGGACTTTGGGAACAACTGTAGACTTGGGGTTTGCTGTATGTGACTGACTAGTTTCTGATTTTTATGTGTATCTTAGTATAGTTTTTAGCGTTTCTTACCATTGGTGGATTTGTTTACTGGTTTGGTTGCTCTCTTTTTTTAATATTACTTTTTATTATTTTTAATTTTTTTCTTTTAATAATATTTTTAGAAATATTTTATTTTAATAAACTTAATTAATTATCTTTTTTTTCTCCCTTTTCTTCTGAGCTGTGTGGCTAACAGTATCTTGGTTGTCTGGCCTGGTGTCAGGCCTGAGCCTCTGAGGTGGGAGAGCCGAATTCAGGACATTGAACCACCAGAGGCATCCCAGCCCCAGGTAATATCAATTGGCGAGAACTCTCCCAGAGATCTCTGTCTCAGCGCCAAGACCCAGCTCCACTCAACAACCAGCAAGCTACAGTGCTGGACACCCCATGGCAATCAACTAGCAAGACAGGAACACAACCCCACCCATTAGCAGAGAGGCTGCCTAAAATCATACTAAGTTCACAGTCACCCCAAAACACACCATCAGACAGAGTCCTGTCCACAAGAAAGACAAGATGCAGCCTCATCCACCAGAACACAGGCACCAGTCCCCTCCACCAGGAAGCCTACACAACCCACTGAACCAACCTTACCCACTGGGGGCAGATATCAAAAACAACGGGAACTACGAACCTGCAGCCGGTGAAAAGGAGACGCCAAACACAGTAAGTTAAGCAAAATGAGAAGACAGAGAAATATGCAGCATATGAAGGAGCAAAGTAAAAACCCACCAGACCAAACAAATGAACAGGAAATAGGCAGTCTACCTGAAAAAGAATTCAGAGTAATGACAGTAAAGATGATCCAAAATCCTGGAAATAGAATGGAGAAAATACATGAAGAATTTCACAAGGACCTAGAAGAACTAAAGAGCAAACAAACAATGATGAACAACACAATAAACGAAATTAAAAATTCTCTAGATGGAATCAGTAGCAGAATAACTGAGGTAGAAGAATGGATAAGAGACCTGGAAGATAAAATAGCGGAAATAACTACCGCAGAGCTGAATAAAGAAAAAAAGAATGAAAAGAATTGAGGCCAGTCTCAGAGACTTCTGGGACAACATTAAACGCACCAACGTTTGAATTATACGGGTTCCAGAAGAAGAAGAGAAAAAGAAAGGGACTGAGAAAATATTTGAAGAGATTATAGTTGAACACTTCCCTAATATGGGAAAGGAAATAGTCAATCAAGTCCAGGAAGCACAGAGAGTCCCATACAGGATAAATCCAAGAAGAAACACGCCAAGACACATATTAATCAAACTATGAAAAATTAAATACAAAGAAAACATATTAAAAGCATCAAGAGAAAAGCAACAAAATAACATACAGGGGAATCCCCATAAGGTTAACAGCTGATCTCTCAGCAGAAACTCTGCAAGCCACAGGGGAGTGGCAGGACATATTTAAAGTGATGAAGGAGAAAAACCTACAACCAAGATTACTCTACCCAGCAAGGCTCTCATTCAGATTTGATGGAGAAATCAAAAGCTTTAGAGACAAGAAAAAGCTAAGAGAATTCAGCACCACCAAACCAGCTTTACAACAAGTGCTAAGGGAACTTCTCTAGGCAGGAGACACAAGAGAAGGAAAAGACCTACAATAACAAGCCTAAAACAATTAAGAAAATGGTAATAGGAACATACCTATCAATAATTACCTTAAATGTAAATGGATTAAATGTTCCAACCAAAAGACATAGACTGGCTGAATGGACACAAAAACAAGACCCGTTTAACCTCCTAGAGGGGTGGGATAGGGATGGTGGGAGGGAGATGCAACAGGGAGGAGATATGGGGATACATGTATAGCTGAGTCACTTTGCTATAAAGCAGAAGCTAACACACCTTTGTAATGCAATTATACTCCAATAAAGATGTTAAAAAAAATTAGTTCAGTCTAACTCTAAAACTTTTTACCACAGAACTCTGAAGAGTTTAGACTTCTTAAAAACTATGTACTTTTGGGGCTTCCCTGGTGGCGCAGTGGTTGGGAGTCCGCCTGCCAGTGCAGGGGACACGGGTTCGTGCCCCGGTCCGGGAGGATCCTGCATGCCGCGGAGCGGCTGGGCCCGTGAGCCATGGCCGCTGAGCCTGCACGTCCGGAGCATGTGCTCCGCAATGGGAGAGGCCGCAGCGGTGAGAGGTCCGCGTACCAACAAAAAAAAACTATGTACTTTTTACTAAGACATTAATCTCAAATAATCATCCAATGAAACCTTGTTGAACGCATTGATATTGTAAAATATACAAGGCATTAAATATACAACCCTTATATAATTAAGGGTAAAATTTAGATGAGCAACAAGGATTTACTGCATAGCACAGGGAACAATATCCAATATCTTATAAAAACCTATAATGGAAAATAATCTGAAAAATATTTATATAACTGAATCACTTTGCTGCATACCTGTAACTAATACAATATTGTAAATCAACTACAATTCAATAGAAAAATAAAATTTACATGGATGTCAAGAAATCAACAATTACATAAACATTTAGTAAAATAAGACACGTCTTAACAGCAGAATGTGATGTGTCCAGTAGCTGGTGCCCTGAGTTTTTATGGGGGGTAACAAGTCTTCTCAGGCTGAAGGCTTCGGAAAATAGATCAGGTGGAGGAAGACCTTGGGGAAGGAAAGGAAAGCGCTTGTATCATTAAATGGGAAGACCTCAGAGTTGGGAGGAGATGTCTTAAGGAAAGCACATTCTGGTTCAGACGAACTGGTTCAGACGAACTGGTTCAGACGACGTTGGATAAACTCATCCGAAAAACGAAGAGTCCACACAAGGAGTAACAGATGAAAGGCTGGAAAGTGGCCCCAAGGAAAGAGAAAGGCCAGCCTTCCGGACCAGAGTGGTAGGGAAGTTGAAACTAAAAGAATTTTCTCTGTGCCTACCTCATGTGTTTCCCATTCTTTCCTCTCCTCTTTTCTTCCCTGGGCCTTTGTCTTTTAGGTCTTAGAAGACTCTCGTTTTTTTTAATGTTTTTTCTAAGTTTCTGGCCAATCATGAACCATGACCCTTTTTGCCAGTATTTCTTTCTTCCCCCCACTTCCTTTTCTTTTTCAACATGTGAAGGAAAAATATTTCAGGTGCAATATATTATCAGACAACGTGGTGTGGCAAACGGGTATTCACAAGTTTTGAAGGCAGAGCTGGATTTGACTCCAGTTCAACTACTTAACGGCAAGTTGCTTACCCCCTATAAATCTCACAGTCTTAATCTAGAAAATGGGGAATATCATAACTACTTGCCAAGTTTGATGTGAAAACTGAAAATGCTATATGCAAAGCACCATTTTTACAACATAATAAATACAATATTAGCTCTGGTTATTATCGATTCTTTCAACATCCATGTCAAAAGGCTTACATTTTATGCTGGAAACCCCCTTTTCTTATTGTAGTACAGCAAAACAAACAAACAAAGACAAAGCGAAACAGTCTACCTGCAGTCAAGGAAGTTATATTCGAGTTCGGGAGAAAGAGAACGGTCAGATTATAAATTTGTAATATAATTTAAGCTGTAGTTAAGTGCTGTGAAGAGCAATACCACAGGCTGAGAGGATATGAGTGGGGTTAGGGGTGTGAACAGTTCTGACAGGGTGGCCAGGGATGTCCCAATATACAGATTTGTTCTTAATGAAGAAAATATCATATGTTAAAATATGTTAAATATAATATCTGTCAACAAAGGGATGATTCAGAAAAATTTCTATTTAGTTGAATACTGCAAAAATATTATCAAGGTTACAAGAATTTACTTCAAATAGAGGTGCATCACAGAGGTTCCATCCAAACACTTTTGAATAATTAGTATTTCATCAATGGATGAAAGACAAAGAATATTAAATCTCAAGTGTTTGAAACAAATAACTGGTAACAATCAACGAGAAACAAAAACGATTTGTCTTTGAAAGTGGGATTTCAGCCAGTGGGAAATTATGATATATTTCCTTTTAAGTACCCACTTTATGTTATTTCAAGAACAAACTATTAAATAAAATGACCTGAGTACTGTCTCTATTGTGTGGTGGTTCAAAGAGAAGCTTCAGCAAACAAAATATCTGGGTCCTCAAGCTCTGATTTTTCTTAGCTGTGTGAGTTTGTTTATATAACTTAAACGTTACTGTTTTGATGATGCCAATTTTGTGGAAAATTCATTTTTAGGAAAAGAGCAATATACTCTATGGTAAAAATGTGATATCTTTGGGGAAAAAAGTACTATCATATGTACATAGAAAGCTAAATCAAGTGTCAGCTATAATAAAATTTCCTCCTTAACTAGAACAAG
This sequence comes from Delphinus delphis, assembly GCF_949987515.2. Classification (NCBI taxonomy): domain Eukaryota; kingdom Metazoa; phylum Chordata; class Mammalia; order Artiodactyla; family Delphinidae; genus Delphinus; species Delphinus delphis. The sequence goes on from NC_082686.1 coordinate 139,118,138, forward strand.
TGAAAAAAATAATGGTCTATAAAATATAGTGATTAGGCTGTACGTTTTCAATAGTCTTTTCCAGTTTTAATTCCGTGACTTTTCATTTACTTTATATATTATGGCCCACCTCACTCTACAATTAATTTGCAGCAACTAAATCTTTAAGCTCTGTGATTGGCAAGAAATATGAAATAAAAAAATATTTTGTTCTTTCTCTTTTACAGACTCAGGTACTATTAACAAGTGGTATAACTAGATACCATCAGGTTACATACGATTATCCCCTTTGATTTTGGGAAATTCTACTTGACTAAACTTTGTCTTTAATAAAGAAAATATATACAACATATGCATATGCATGCACATGTGTACATTATAGCTAAGAGCATACAAAACAATAACACTGTAACGATGTGTTGGTATTATTTCAAGCAACCGATAATTTGTCAACAATTTTATGTGATAATTTAAAAAATTACTTATATACTAATAAATTCTCATTTTCAGATAATTCATACCCATGTGGTACTCAATAACCTGTATTTGAAATAAAATGACACTTATTTTGAGCAGTCGGAGACGAATAAGCAAATAATAATTGTTTCCAATTCCTTTCCTAAAAGCCTGCACCAGTAAAGGGCTCTTTAATTTGCTCCACATTCTAATTTTTAGTGAGTCATCCTTCTGTCCTGTAAAATATGATACAAACAGAATGCAGGGACTCATCCACCAGCTAGTGCATTGTTTAGGGACTTACTAACTTTGGATCAGAGCACATGGCCATGAGAACACAAGACAATCTAAGCACTGCAGAAGCAACACATCATTTGCTCCTTGATTTATTACCTCTTTGGCAGGCAGTGCTCCAAGCTTCCATGCATATATGGGCAATTGGGGCATCTGTGATGAAATGCTGTTGACAGAAGTATGGCCCGTGGTAACATGATTGCTATAATAAGGAACCATGGTAAGTCAGACAGCTGTATCAATGGTTATTCTCTGCTTTGATATTTCAAAATGTCAACACACCATCACAAACTGTCAGGGGAAAAAAATTTAAGGATGTAGAGAGAGGAAAGAACACTTCTATCTGCAGTTCTTTAATCAAGTCATTGTTTGAGATATTTCTAATCTCAGGGATATAATACACGCAGTTCTGCTGCTTCTCTAAAACATGAGGATTTTACCAAAAGCTGAATGTCAAGTTCATCTGCCTTAAAGTCATCATTTAGTTTATTTCCCCTTGTAAGATGTTACAATGTAACCCTTCTAAGTTCATATTGGAATCTTCTCAATACATAATAGTTATATCTGTCATAGTATTTCACATAAAAACATATTTCTAATAATAAAAATTGTATCAGAGAAGCCAGAAAAAATGTATTAACTTTAGGCCGAATTTAGTGTTTTATTTCTGAAGACCTAAAAATGAGGAAAGAATTACTTTAGCCCACCCATTCCATATTTTGGTTCTGTCTATCCTATAAGAAATAAAAAATATCATAAAGAAATGAGTAACACCTCCTTATTTGATTCATTCTATCTTGTTAGTCTTTTTCTCTGTGCTCCGATTTATCAAATATTGAATTTTAAAGTGTAAATGACTTGTGCAGTAATAACTTCAAGTACACATATTCAGCGTATTTCATCAATCTTTAATTCAAAACTTAGTCCACGGGATAAAATGCAGACAAATTCTAAAAGAGAAATGAAGAACATGTAACCAACAACTTACATAGCTGTTAAAATTACTTTTATAAGGAATATCTTCTTCATGTATATATAATATATACACATATTCACAGCTTAGTCCACTGTGCTCTACCCAGTATAAATGTGTTTATTTTTCTCAACCAGAGTCAGAGGTTTCACCAACCAGATATACTTTTTCTAGCAAAGAAGGAAAGAAGGATGCTACACGAACAGTAATTCAGTTCTGGCGTTTTAATGCAATGGCCAAACTAAGTTTGAAAATACTGATGCATTTGGTTGCATAGGGAAATACAAAGAAATCATTAAATACTGTTACATTCCATGACAAGAACTAGGATTGTGCTGAAAACAAAATCAGGTTTCCCGGCCCGTCCAATAACGATCATTTTCACGTCTGTTCCAAAAACCCAGTGAACCATGGTATTGCGTTCAACAAACAGAACGAAGCCAGACATTAAGTCTAGGACTTAGAAAACACAAAAGTACACTTACTCTTTCTTTCTGTTTTCAGCTGTTTTGAACTTAAGGAAAAGGACAGTTTTTTTTAAAATGGAAGAAAAATTCATACATAGACCACTCTTCTTTTTCCTAGTCTTATACATTAACTTACCCAGCAGCATTGCACTTGCTGCTAATGAAAAGACAGCAGGCTGTACAAATCTTCTTTAGTGTCCCGAGGCAAGAAAACTATTACAGAAATGAATACAAGGAAGTCTCTGGAGCTTTTTCCCTGCCTTCTTGTATTACCAAAGGCTGTTAGGATCACACTGAGAACTGTCAAAGCTGAATAAACCACTGGCAATTGAGTTTATACCCTTCGGGCAGTCAGGCTTTCATAGGGGATGATTCGACTTTGTCCAACCACCAATACATTAGAAACAATGTGAAACCTCCCAGAGACCGGAGCCTAGTTTCTAAGTGTAGCCACAGAGGCACTTTGCTGCTGGTGGTTTGCAAGGCAAGGCTTGTCAAAGACAGTTAATTCAAGCTGCTTGAAATCACATCCACCCCGGACATCTGAGTACTGTTAATCTGCAGTTGTGCACCTTGTATTCTCAAAGCTGTTCAGCTGCAGAGTGGGAGAACAACTAGGTTCACAGAATCCTGTAGAAATGCGAAATGTCTTAACTCCCATCTTTGACAAGAAAATGCTCATTAAGATTTATAGGGTGAAGTGGGTGGATGGCTAGGAAATTATTTGAAAGTCAAATTCAGATTACTGTTTTCTAATATCTTCTGACCACATCTATTTTCAGGATAAGTAAGTAAACTCATTGCAAACGAGAATTATAGAAATATAGATACATACAGAAGGTACTTTGAAGGTCAAGACCTTCATCTTCATTTTACATCTAAGGAGAGTAGTTCACAGTGAGCTTGGGAAATCTCATTTATACAGAAAATATTACAAATGTACTATAAATATGAATAATTTGAAATTCTTACTTATTTTCAATTTAAACATAGGTAAACTATTAGAAAATGTACATAATAATGGGAAGGTTTCTCAAATACTGAATGCATGTATTCACTGACTCTGTATATGAATGAATATACATACAGTCTAATGTACAGAAAGACAGAGACAGAGACAGAGAGGGATCTTCCTGTGCTAAACAAGCACTGGCTGGAACAGGAAACTGGTACCTGACTCAATAGCGTTTATGAATATATTTCTATCCTCCAATGTTGTCTGGACCTCAAAAGCATTTTTTATAATCTATGTAGATGTTCATGCATGTACAACGCATGTTTATGGCGAGATTTGTGTTAGTTGTATGGTTGCTACATCGAAGAGCAAATATTTTAAGCCTGGTTCTTCTATTCATTAGCTGTGTGAACTGTCAACTCATTTAAAAACTTAATTTCAACTTCTATAAAACAGAAATAATATCTAATTAGAAGACTGTCAAGATTAAATTATTTCTCTCATGTCAAAAATAAAGAAGGTTGCACAAATGTTGGTTTTCCTGAACCAAGAATTTTACATGATGGCAAAAATGTATTTTCAAAAATAGATTTTATACTTGTAATAGAATGTGTTTGCTCAATGATCCCATGCCTAACTGATGTACCATCTTAATCATATCCTTAACTAGAATTCTTATATTAACTTATATAGTCAAATTGCTAAACTTGTTTAAATGTCTTAGGAGAAAAGATACTTAAATATCTGCACCGATAGATCAAGTTTATGACCTGGTACTCCGTGTATATTCCAGAAACATTAGAAACGATGCTGCATTTCCTCTTTAAGGAACTCATATTAATAAGGATAAATTCCACATTCTGCATTCTGCTGCTCAATTTCATAGTTCTCCAAGAATTAAGAAATCAGTTCACAGTAATATGAATTTAAGTTGAACCCAGTAATCATCTCTTAATTTTACTTAATGCAGTGTGTGTATATTCACGCAAATTAGCTGATTGAGCTGACCCCTGCTCAGTTCATGGATCAGTTCACCAAATGTATTTTTATATTTCTCCAAAGTCATACACTGGTGAACCACAAAATTAGGATCTCTTCTTTAGAGGAGGCACTGGTTCCTTGATTTTGCAGCTTTTCTCTTTTAACTTACCCATTCCCATCCTTTATTTAAAATGAAATAATTAGAGAAAATGAAAGATGTATAGCTTATTAGTTGTTTTACATTATTCATATACACAAAATATTTTTATACCTATCCAGTGTTTTGCATTATGTACAAAGAAAACCAATATATAAATCAGCCTACACACTCACCTATACTTTTCCAGGGATCTCAAAGTTGAAACTGCATTTATTATATTCTAAAGACAGCTGCTTTGAATTTTTCTTTATTTTCTCTTACATGTATTTTAAATGGAATTCCCTAAAATTGACTTCTTTAAAACTTAAGCTATGTTAAGAATGACATTCTAACTTTGTAAAGAGTCTTCTATGAAGGCAATTTTGAAAGAGGCCACATAACATCGCAATGGGTAGATCTACCATGATTCTTTAAATAATCGTCTGTCTTGGATACGTGATTTAATGCCCATTTGACCTTCTTGACAAAAAACCAGCTTGAGTACTTGAGAAGTATTCTTATAAATCTCTACAATTCATTCCTTAGCATACATTTTTCAAAATGTAATTTTGGGGCCAAAGGTGATGTGACTATTTCAACTTGCCCTCATGAAACTTTGTAATAGCTCATATACCACTTGTGCTTAAAAATGTCGGAGTATTTTACACATAACTCTACACATGATGTCAAGTAGACAGATACAAAATATTACATTTATAACTTAAATCTACTTTTGAATTGCTTGTTTATAAATGTTGGCAAATTTACATTATATTGGCCACTCTTTAATGAATTTACAACATTTTTTTAGTTATCAGAGCTCTTTCATGCATTTTTCAAATTATTTTCATATCGTCATTCCCATGAGTTTGGGGGGTGTAATGACACATCTCTACATCTATCTATCTATCTATCATCCATCTATCTTCTATGCTTTTACTGCTGCATAAAGTTTATCAGTCTTTTCCTTTGCTGCTTCAGTCATTGGCTTAGAAAGCCTTTCCCAAGCCAGAATTATGTATTTGTCAATATTTAACTTTAGAATCTTATTTTATTTGTTGCTTTTGAACCAGTATTTCAGCCAGGTTTCATTTTATCATATCATACGAAGTGGATATCCAATTATTGCTTTTTAATTTTCAATATAATTAGGTTTTTGTCCTGATACCATTTGGTAAAAGCGCTCTCTATCCACTGATTTGAAATGTTGCCATTAAATTATAATTAATTTTCATATAAACTTGTGTCTGATTATGAACTTTCTAATACACTCCACTAATTAATATCTACCTTATTCTGTATCACACTGTTATAATTACTAGTGCTTTTTATAGCATCTGATCATTCAATCCACTGTGTTGCTCTTCTTTTTCAAAACTGGGTTGACTCTTCTCATTTCTTAATTATATTAATACATTTTATCAGGGTGCCCATGTTTAGTGTGGTTATATTTGAATGCTATTGATCTCAAATAGTTGAAGGGCTTCTAAACTAAATGACTGCCTTCTCATACAAGTCTAGCCCTCACTTTCAGTCTAAATTAGGGTTTCTGCCACTATTGCTACTATTTGCTTTCCAGAAAAATGCTCTGCTGTGGGTGAACCCAGAGGGTCTTTATACTGGACCTATTTTTATTGCATATTAAAATAAACCCTCTAAAAATTTAATTATTTTTTAGTTGTTTTTTTTTTGTTTGTTTTTTGCAGTACGCAGGCCTCTCACTGTTGTGGCCTCTCCCGTTGCAGAGCACAGGCTCCGGACACGCAGGCTCAGCAGCCATGGCTGACGGGCCCAGCCGCTCCATGGCATGTGGGATCTTCCCGGACCGGGTCACGAACCCATGTCCCCTGCATCGGCAGGCGGACTCTCAACCACTGCGCCGCCAGGGAAGCCCCCAGAAGGGTACTCTTAAGTTACTTCTAATTGAATTGCTTAAGGTAAAAAGTCAGATTGGAGTTTAGCTTACTTAATTACAGGATAAGAGCTACCCTCCATCCCCATTAAAAAAATAATAAAGCCATGACATATGTCATCAAAACACACAATTTTGAGTCACAATGTTCTCATTGCTTTGTTGTGTAAATAAAACTCTCTGTGCCTCAGTTTATTTGCTATGACAAGGATCTTTTAATTACAATGAAAATTTCAAAGGCTGAATATTCAATTTTAACACATTATTATTGTGTGATGTTTGACTCATAGGGGAACAAAACTCTCCACTCCAAAGGTCTTTTTGGAATGCTGATTATTTTGAGCTGAAAACATTCAAGACCCAAAAGACTCAGGGAGAAACACTGACCTTCCCTCTAACTCCCTAAAAGAGTGTAAACAGAGGACATGTTCCAGGAAGGGAGCATCACCATAGGTAAGTACAGTATGAACCAGATGTGTAGACAGGGAGGAACCTAACAAAGTCTCTTTGTTAAAATTCCTCTCTGTGTCCCACTGGTCCAGCAAACATTTGTTTACCAAACATTTGCTTTTCCATCTCATGTCAATTTGCTTCCTCCGTTTTGAAGTCCCAAACCACTATCCCAGACATCCTCTTTTGTCTTTAGTAGAAGATGGTATTTAAGTTGAGGGTTTCAGCCATTTTGGAAAGTTACTCAGTTTTTCTGGGTCTCTCTCATGTATACATGTTATTAAATTTTTGTGTGATTTTCTCCAGTTAATCTGTCTCATGTCAATTTAATTCTTGGAACAGAGAGAAGAACCTAGAAGGGTAGAGAAAAATTTATTCCTCCCAGACAGACCCACAGCAGTTGGAATTTGTCTTTAAGTAATCCATTTCCCTTTTTTTTTTCTTTTTTGCTTCAAGTAACCACATAGGGATCAATAATTTACTCAAAGTTACAGTTTTTGATACATTCTCATAATGGAGATTTTTCAGTTATTTCATTGACTCACGGGGATCTAAAGAGGAATTAGAGTAACTCCTCAATCCAGAGGTTTCCAAACTTTTTCATTTTGTGGTAGTTTTAGCGTCTTATTAATTTTTACATGATATTCCCAGCTCAAAAGAAATATAGGAGTCCTATTTACTAAGCACTTGGGGCCAAACAACTTAATAAAGTTAGTAGCAAAATGATTAAGTAATAGATATTAATGAAAGTAAAACATTATTTTTACTTCATTCTTAATTCACTACAATTACTTAATAATGGGATGCACATGCCTCTTTTAAGTCTGAAACATTTTCACAAACTTTGGGATAAGATTGATTGAACATCTTCACAATCGTTTCCTGTTCCTCACTGATTTTTGTGTTGTATTTGCTTCCAATCACAGCAGATAACAAAAACTAAGTTTTGCAAAACTATGACATCATGAAAAGTGATTATGTGATGTAGTATTGAAACTGTGAACAGCCTCCATCAAGTGGTGTATGCAAAGTCTGACAGGCTGTGTTGCCTTTAAAAAAATTTAAAATATCTGGTGACACCGCTGTGAGTTTACCAAAGTGCTTTGAAACACCTTTGCATATAATTTGGGAACCATGACCTTACACAATTGTTTTTTATCATGAAAATGCAAGCTATTTTGTTATCATCAAATAAGGTTTTCGTATCCTATTACTATAATGGAGCCGAATCCTATGGAGCCTTCCCTGGACAGATTTCGCCCCCCACCATGTCCTCTGCCTGCCTCTTGTCTGTAGAAAATATTTAGCTAACTAATAAATTTAATCAAAGAAATGAGAAAATGCAGAAACAAAGGAAAACAGTCACAAAAGACAAAATATCAGGTTGGCCACTAAACAAAGTCAAGGACTTTTAGTCCCTCCTCAAGGGCTATAGATAATACCCTGAGCCATATCCTTTGAGCTTTTGTGCAGATACTGAATCCCCCATCAGGTGGAAGGAGTTAATGACATGATGACCAGACTGAAGCCATGACATCAACCGCTCCATCTTACAGAATTCCAAGAACTGGCCTCAAGGAAATGGGAACAAACCAACCCTGGAACTGAAGATTAACTGTACTTAAAACAACCAAGATGACACTGATCAGACCACGGCATGACCAATTTCGAGATGACTGTTGGAGCTAACTGTGCTGTTCTGCACATGGCGTGCTCCCTCTGCCTATACACCTCTGAAACTCCCCTTTAAAAACTCCTGCTCCCCGATGGGTAACTGGGAGTTGGTTCTTTGGGACGTGAGTCCACCTTCTCCCCAGGTCTGCTGGCTTCTTCAAGAAAGCTTTCTTTCCTTTTACTTGTCTCTCAGTATTGGATTCTTAAGCTGTGAGCTGCTGAACCTGAGTGTGATGACACTATGAGTGTGCATCACTGTGGAAAGTCATGCCAAGTTCTTTTCTCAAACAAAGGAAAATGACTAGATGAAATCCTTCCTTCTCCCCATAACACATGGCACAATAACACACATTTGAGTGCACTGCTGTTGGTGCCTGGCTTCTTATTCTTCTTCCTGACCCTGTTCTCAAATTGGCTGGAGGGAGAGGGTGGTAAAGGAGGTGGCATCTTAACATTCCTATTTTCTTGTGGGTGTGGGAGAGGACATGAAAAGGAAACAAGGCTGGGTGGAAATGCGAGTAACTCCACCCAAAGAAAAGGGGAGAGGGAGGACAGGTCCTCTCATTCCCAACATTCTCCCATACCCATCTCCCCAGATCTAGCAAACATGTATCAACTAAACAGGTGATTCCTTAAGGCTCTGATGGTGGCCAGGAAGCTCCAGCTAGCCACTCGATCCACAGTCATCTCTATCAGTACTTAATTCAGGGCAAGCAAGCATCCCTAATTGGTGGCAAACCAAACAAGAACTTAGATTTGTCTAAAATTTTCCATATATTCCCAAATTCCTAGCCAGCCAGCTGTGTAGGCTCATCTTGGCCATTTCACTAACTCACATTTTACAGAATCGAACATTTTGGATCCACTCACCCAGTGATGGTGGTTGGAGTGTTAACTTCATCCTGCCTTAGATACCTACTGCAAGTCAGTTCTGTACTAGCACATGCTAGGTGCCCCAGGGATGATACAGAAAATTAACTCTTCCATAATTCAGATAAGAGAAGATCTTCGAGGGATTTTCACTAGTAGATAAGTACCTAGCTTTATTCATCCCGAGTCCTAGTCATAAGCCACATCCTGGTCTCCAGCTCCAACATGGCCCAAAGATGAAGCATCCAAACACCTGCCAAGATGGCAGACCTTAGAGAATAAGAAAGGCTGGTGGAGTCCTCCAGTCATGCCAGAGGACAGGTCTCCACCAAGAGTAGGAAGTATACTCTCTTTCTATAAAATATAATTGAACCTGTTTGGAGTATGCATAGAGAATATCATCGGTTTTTCAATATTGTTTCCATAACTAATCATTTAATTGAATTTGTACAAACAGCCTTTAGTAAACCACTGAAATAACACTGTGATGATCAAGCTTGACTTACTCACTTACTAAAGGCTGATTTCCTAGATGTAGAAGGAAACTTTGATTTGACATAGTGTCCATTACCTTAAAAATGTCATAAAATTACCAAATATTCCCATAAATCTGGATTTTACAAAACCATTGCCTTTAGAGTAAATATAAATAGTGATAGCTTTAAGATAAAAGATTCAATTTATTTAATTTCCTAATAATTAATTGACTAGGGGTGGGGGAACTGCTTCTGTATTTTTATAAACTTGTTTCAACTTTTTCCCTAAGAAGTAGTATTGATTCTGTCCAATCCTATCATTTGGGGTTTGTTTTAAAAATGTGATATTCTTGCTCACTTTGAAATTGTATTATAGTAATAAAAAGAAGATGAGGCGACTTCCAAAATGATGAAGTTTGGGTGTGGGAAGGAGAGGGGGACCCTCTATAGTGATCTAATTATAAACATTTAAAAGGGAGACAACTAAGAAGTTACCCCGATAAAACTAAAAACTTTCCATTTTACTTAGCTTTTCAATAATTAGGACAGAGTTCTTGACCAACAGGGTGGCATAGTTAAAGCAATTATATGCCAGAGAAACCTGTGCCCAGTGATGGATGAAACTTCCACTTGTAATAAACACGTGCAAGAGTGGTTCAGGATTCTGGTCATTTGAGGGAGTGTTATGCTAAGCATGGTCTCTCAAAATAATCATGAAATAAGCCTGCTTTCAGAAAGAGGGATGCATGGCTGCAGGGGCCAATGCCAGACCTCCAGTGAAAGCATACCTCAAGCAGAAAGCAATCTGTACTATTTTATCCTGTGATCCGCAGTCTCTCCTCAACGGGTAATCCAACGAAACCGTGACTTAAGGTTTATTATCTTTGGATACTCTGTATCCTTAGTCTTGATACTCTAATTGCTTCTTGCATTAAGGCTGTCCTTACCCTGCAAGTGACCTAATTCAGTAATTGTAGTTACCGACTCTACTCTTCCTTTAAAATTCCACTTCAATTTGACAACTTTGTTCTGGTAATGACTCCAAGACACGATGATTGCTTCCTGATTCCAAAGCCCCAGATCCTGTCCCACTACTAAGCTTCATGAATCTTCCTACCTTATAAACAATGGCGTCCAAGGGGGTTATTATAGCATCCTAGCTCTCATCCACATCTGAAGAGGAGGACATTCTTGGAGGAGAAAAAGCTCTCTGCTGCAATCCTACTGAACAGCTTTCCGAGTAAAATTATGCTCTTTTCTACCTCCATAAACTCACACGGCACAAGCCTGCCCAGGTCCCAGGGGAAGTACGTAAGAAATTGTGGAAACGAGAAATTCCCTGGTGGCCCAGTGGTTAGGACTCAGCACTTCCACTGCCATGGCCCAGGTATGATCCCTGCTCGGGGAACTAAGATACCACATGCCTCACAGCGCAACCGAAAAAAAAAAAAAAAAAAAAGAAGAAGATATTGCTGAAACGGTGTGCTTAGGGAATCACTGCGGGCTTTGTCTCCTGACCTCTGCCTCTGAACATAGCTATCTGATCTCCCCTTATTTCCATCTCACTTCCTCTTACGTGGATTTTCCCCTCACAGCCTAGAAGCTACTAACAGACAGTGCATTTAGGTCTGCCTGCTCAACACTTTGCTTTGGTGTTTTCTCCTCCCATTCTCCATCTGTAGCCCAGCCGCCACCACCATCACACTCCTGGTAAATAAACGTCCCAATAATAAACGCAGTAGTTGCGTTCAGTGTACTAACTGACCACTAGTTTGTGGGTGCAGGTAGCAGACAGTACTTGATGAAACAGTTTGCTTTAAATCAGAACCCTGATTCTCCAGATCACCCCTGATGTGCCCAAGGGCTACTCTGTACGCTTGGCCACGGGCACAGACTCACGCACATATGAGGAGAAGGTGAGGGGTGCAAGGTAGCTATGGAGACATCCTCTTTTAATAAAACTCCTCTACGTCATTGAAATGTACAATGAGCAAGGACCAGGCTTACCTCTCCTCTCCGAAAAATCCTTGTCTCCTTAGTGGTTTTCAAAATTAATGCAACTAAGCCTTGTGGATCACATTTCATCTTCCCTACCTAAGAATGCCAGCTTGCGCAAATGACAGGCAAAATCATTTTGTTAGCTGATCACAGTCAGAAGACCTGTATTTTGTAGTTAGGGACATTGGGTAGTGACTACAGAGGTCAGGAACATGGGCTCTGCTGTCAGACAGATCAGAACTCAAACTTTAATCTCTAAAACGGGAATAACAAGGTTTCTCCATAAACTTGCTGTGAGAACATATGAGACATTATTTATACAGTGTCAACTTGCTGGGCATGTGTAATATAACTAACAAATGGGAACTCTTATTGTTATTATCATTATCGTCAATGACAAGAAGCTGTATATCTAATAAAAAATCAATTCCTCTCAGTAAATGAAAATGAACATTTTCACCTGTAATATAAGCTCAGAGTAGAAGTTGAGTCTGTTATCAGATTATGTAATAACTGGATAACCTACATTGCCAAATTATTGCAAAAGTTTCGTATTTGAAATAAAAATCCAAGTAAATATTAAGCCAGAAAGAGATGGCTTGGGGTTTAGCAATCAGAAAATGAACTAAATATAAACCATGAATGTTTACAATATTATTTTTCTCTCCTACTACAGTAATGTGCCAGTATTTTTTTTCATTACAAATAATACAAGGAAAAGAAAGCATGGAAGGTAAATGAAACACTGTGTTACATCTTCTGTCAGAGGAAAAAAATGGAAACCATAATGTTCTTCCTCTAAAGCCCTGAGATTTCAAAATGCAACATTATAAGATAACACCTACTGGGATTACAGCATAAAATATATGTTTCTCGTATTTGATGTTTTTATTTCATGTAGTTAATAAAGCCACTTTTAAAGTGATTTTTGCAACCAATAGTTCAGTTACGTAAATGCCTTTGCTCTTATAGTATCACAAATAACATACGATATCCAAGTCGGAAATTTAGTTTTAACATTGTGAGCTTTCTGTGCTTCTCATCACTCCGAAATTTATTTAGATTAGCAAATCAGGGCTTCCCTGGTGGCACAGTGGTTAAGAATCCGCCTGCCAATGCAGGGGACACGGGTTCGATCCCTGGTCCGGGAAGATCCCACATGCCGCGGAGCAACTAAGCCTGTGCGCCACAATTACTGAGACTGTGCTCTAAAGCCCCGCGAGCCACAGCTACTGAGCCCGAGTGCTACAACTACTGAAGCCTGTGCACCTAGAGCCCATGCTCTGCAACAAGAGAAGCCACCACAGTGAGAAGCCCACGCACCGCAACGAAGAGTAGCCCCTGCTCGCTGCAACTAGAGAAAGCCCGCGTGCAGCAACAAAGACCCAACACAGCCAAAAATAAATAAATAAATAAATAAAATTAATTAGCAAATCAGAATTAAGCTTAGTTCTTCAATGGATATGAAAAACACACTTCAAATAGGACAATAAGAATAGTCAAAAACAAAGGGACATGCTGAATGCAGTTAAAGAAATCCAATTGCTCCTTCAAGAGTTTCTTCCCATTGGTCAAGCCAAAATGATAACAGAAAATAATTCATAAAGTTATAAAATATCACAGTGTTTCTGATGAAAGAGTGAGAGAGTCAAAATTTAATCTCTCCCTTCCCCCTCCAGCTCAGGATGCAGGCAATTAAGGCATTCATTTCCATATTTGTTCAGAGCACTGGAAACAACCATCTAAGGATCCTTCCCTGACTTGAGTCACAGGAGTTGAAGTACTCAGAGCCCATCAGTGTGATGCAGGGGACTGTGTCACCCAGTTTCCTTCCACAGAGGATGGGAGCTGGACCCAAGATGGGCACAGGGAAAAGAAGCATTGGGCCAGTGTGTTGGCCTGGGACAGGGGGACCCTGGAAGGCAGCTTATCTAACTGCTTCCCTCACTCCATGACAAAATAGAGACCCTGACCCAGAAGGATCACACGACTTACACAAGGTGGGTGTGAGCTCCACAGAGGGCGGAAGCCTGCTCTGTCCTCTTCATTTTCGGTTTGCCAGCCCCTAGAGGGGGACTCGCATGTCAAAGGTCTTAGTAACTAGTTATTAAATGAATGAATGAATGAGAACTTACTTAAGGGATCATTTTTCCTGTCATCGATTTGGCCAATTTCATATCACACTTGCAGAACACTGGACTTCACAAAATTTTAAGTTAACATTTTTTTCTCTTTTTGGTTTACAACAGGTATTTTGTCAAAAACCCTTTTAAAAAAGAAGCCAGTTTAATTATAAATACTAAGTAACTGTAGGACTGGTTCAATTGCAATGAAATAAATTGTGGCAATGTTGCAAAAACTTCCTTGCAATTTTTCGACATTTCCTTGCAAAAATTTCCTTCCTTTCCAACTGCAAAAGTTTCTGGTAGAAGAAACTACAAGGGTAAACTAAATGAGTTTATTTTGCATTGGAATTATAATGCCTTTCATTTGTCTAGATCTATAAGATGTCTAAGGTGTGTAGGGCTACACATGTTATATCATTACATTGTTATATTTCAATTGATGAATAATTGATTCCCTAGTATTTTTGAAGTGAACTGATTGCAGCTTCCAAACATTGGGTAATAGTTAAAAACAAACAAACATACACATGACTCCCCCCCAAAACAGTTACTCCAAATTCAGTGTGGCATGGAAAGTTGAAGTATGTGAGAGCAAGAGAAGGTAACTCCTCCTTACGTTAGAATACACGAGAGATACAAATAAAAATCAGGAAAGAAAGGAGAGCTTCAGGTTATAGCTCCAAAGTCTACAAAGATTATATTTCTGCAGTAAATTGACTTGAAGAAAGAGAGGTGAAGAGAGCTCATCTTTGAAATTATTGTTGAATAACAAAAGTATTCAGTAATAAAAACTTCGGTTATCTTTCAGAGTCCAAGTATGTTCATATATTTATAGAACAAGGATTCATGCATGTATACATTCATTTTTTTAGTTTACTTATCCATTTATCCCACCACCATCCATCCATCGATCTGCCCACCACCCATCTATCCATCCATTCATCCAAGTTTTTTTTCCTTCATTCAGCTACTAAGGGCTAAACCTTGTGGATTTACTGATGAAAAACATTACCTCTGTCTTTCTTTAATTCTAGAGAGACAAACACTCAGTAACGAGTTAGCCAATTTAGTATTAGATGAAAATTGTGACCAATACTACAGTGTAGAAACAGTACAGTGACTGCTTACAGCAGGGGTTTCTGAAGTTATCTGGGGGCAGGAAAGGCTTTCTTGGAGACATTAGCTCTGAAGAATACATACAAACCCATTATTTAATGGGGAGCATGGTGGACTAGATGAGGAACAATTTTGAAAGAGGAGGAACATCTGTAGAACTCTGAATGAAAAGGACCATAGCACCTACAAGAAACTGAAAGAAGACAAATGTGACTAAAAGGAAGAGAGTAGGAGTGAGAGATCACCCCAAAAGAGGTGAGCTGGGTTGTCAACAGATCATCCTGAGTCCTGTAGGCCAGGTTAGGGAATGAGGTCTTAATCCTAAAAGCAATAGGAAGACACTAAAGAATGGAAAGCAGGGTGAGACATGGTTATAAGAGTGTCTTTCAAAGATCCTTCTCAAAGAAGGTGTGATACACACACACACACACACACACACACACACACACACACACACACACACACTGGAATATTACTCAGCCATAAAAAAGAATGAAATAATGCCATGTGTAGCAACATGGAAGGATCTAGAGATTATCAAACTAGGTGAAGTAAGTCAGACAGAGAAAGACAAATACCATATGATACCACTTATATGTGGAATCTGAAATATGGCACAGATGAACTTATCTATGGGACAGAAGCAGACTCACAGACATAGAGAACAGACTTGTGGTTGCCAAGGGGGAGTGGGGTAGGGGAGGGATGGAGTGGGAGTTTTGGACTAGCATAGCACAGGGAACTATATTCAATATTCTGTGATAAATCATAATGGAAAAGAATAGAAAAAAAAAAAGTTCTTTGGAAAACTGAAAAATAAACAAACAAACCAAAAAAAAAAAAAAATCCCACGAAGATGCTTCTCACCGAAGTGGAGAGAACAGATGATGGGCAATGTAAAAACAGGCAGAAAATGTTTATTGCTGGAAAGAGATGAGATGTATTCGATTAAATCCTGGTGGTAAACAAAAAGGGAAGCAGATAAATAGGGATTTCAAAGGTGAGCAAAGTGATGTTGAGAAAGAGGTTTAGTCTGGATTTTAAATAAATGGTAGAGAAAATTGGGTTCCTTATCTTTCTTTTAAGAACATACAACTTGGAAGTACTGATTCCTTCCAGATAGAACCCAGCAATTCAGCTCCTAGAAGAGAAATCTGGTACAATATTGACGCTGGCTACTGGCCATTTCTGTTAGCTGGTGAGGTGTCCAGCCCTCCGTGGAAATATAATTTTTTGTGTCTGATGATCATTTTGTTTTTCTGTGTTATACCTTCTTTGTCTCGCATATATTTTCATAGTTTTGTGGTTTTAAAAGTGTGTTTCCTCAGGAAGGAAAATTAATACGTACCAGGGAAACGTCTCATTAAACAAAGTTAAATTGATTTTGATCTTGCAAGATATCTTACTATAGACTAACTTACTATTAGTCTAATGTGTGAGGGAGATAGGGTAACGACCCATTTCTTTAATTATTTGAACACAAAACATTTTTTTTCCAAGATCATCTCTTACAACTAGTCTTTTATGAATTATATCTTTGGAAACTCTTTGTTAAACTGCAGTCTCTTGCCCCAAGGAGTATCTTTTATTCAACAGTCCCATCCTGGCTTAAAAGATCAAAATAGCCACAATATTGTAAATCAACTATACTCCAATAAAAAATTTTAAAAATAGATAAACAGCAAGCACCTACTGTATAGCACAGGGAACTATATTCAATATCCTGTAATAACCTATAACGGAAAAGAATCTAAAAACGAACATATATGCATATATAAACCTGAATCGCTTTGCTATACACCTGAACCTATCACAACCTTGTAAATCAACTGTACTTTAATAAAGGAAAAGATTTTTAAAAAGAGCCACAATAGTCCTGCCCCAAGAGGTTCAGTAGGCTTTGTCTAGAAATCCTTTAAAATGTTCATTTGCTTTTCTGGCGGCTAAAGCTAGAACTGGGCAGTGCCGTTTATAGCGCTGTTGCAGTGATGACTTGGAAGAAGAGTGTTCTCATCTGGTCATCAGGTCACCTTTCATGCCTGGGGTGGCACTGGCTCTGTGTGTGGTGTGTTTGGAGGTGGGGTGGAGGCTGTGGTCAGGAAGGAGGGAGAGCAGCACTGAAGACAGGTTTTCAGCTTATAATCAGTGATCTAGGCGTTGCAGTTTGTGGAAAAGTAGTCAAGAATGGGGAGGGGGGTCATGCAGAGTGAGGTAAGTCAGAAAGAGAAAAACAAATATCGTACGATATCGCTTATACGTGGAATCCAGAAAGATGGTAGAGATGAACTTACTTGCAAAGCAGAAATAGTCACAGATGTAGAGAACAAAGTTATGGTTACCAATGGGGGAAGGCGGGAGGGATAAATTGGGAGACTGGGATTGACATACACACACTACTATATATAAAATAGATAACTAATAAGGACCTACCGTATAGCACAGGGAACTCTACTCAGTGCTCTGTAATAACCCATATGGGAAAAGAATCTAAAACTGAGTGGACATATGTATATGTATAACTGAATTACTTTGCTGTACCACAGAAACTAACACACCATTGTATAAAGCAACTATACTCCAATAAAAATTAATTTTAAAAAAGGGAAAAAAATAGATAAGGAGGGGAAAGAGTTTCTACTGCTTTTTCTAGTCATTGCTTCCCATCCATATTCAAATTAATATCCTTATTGCCTAAGAATCTGAACAGAATGTCACATATAAAATTTTCTACGTTGAACCTACATTCTGAAAGTCTATACCAATCAAAATACTGAACTTCACTTCTAGAAACTTTTTTTTAATAATTTGCTGCCCCTGGTGGTCAAGTAATGTCTCTATTCATCTGCCTTTGATGAATGAACATTCAAGAGATCTCTTTAAGAGGTGTTATGTACTTCTTCTCTTTGGTAATTAAAAAAGGTATGTATACCCAGGATTCCAAAAATATACATTAAAAGCAATGAAGTATAAATGAAAACGAGAGTTCTGGCAATGATGCTGATCAAAATAAGAGGACAAATTCAGAGCAGATATATAATGACAAGCTGAGCAATTTTAGAATGGTTGCTAATATTAATGTTACGTTATATACTATTCTGGATACAACGTATCATGGAAGCATTAATGCAAAAAGGACAAATATTGCTTGAAAGATTATAAAACAAGCCATACACATCAGCTTAAACAAAGTGTTCAGTGCAGTGCCTGAAATACAATAAATGGTATATAAATGTTAGTTATTATCACTATTCCTATTTAACTCATTTTTTTAATTCTTAAAATATTTATCTATTTTATTTATTTATTTATTTGGCTGTGTCGGGTCTTAGCTGCAGCACGCGGGATCTTTGTTGAGGCAGCACGCGGGATCTTTGTTGAGGCTCACCGTCTCTTCATTGTGGTGTGCATGCTCCAGGGTACATGGGCTCTGTAGTCTGTGGCACGCAGGCTCTCTAACTAAGGCACGCGAGCTCAGTAGTTGTGCGCAGCCTTAGTTGTCCTGCAGCATGTGGGATCTTAGTTCCCTGCCCAGGGATTGAACCCATGTCCCCTGCATTGGAAGGCGAATTCTTTATCACTGCACCACCAGGGAAGTCCCCTTTTTTAACTTTTCTAATTCAATTTTGTATAATAGTCCACTTGGTCCACAAATCAATTTGTAATCTTGAGTAAAGAATGGACCAACTATTATTAGCCAGGATAAAATAACCGAGATTAGCACGTTTAAACTCTTTCAAATATGAAACATAATTTTCTGTCTCTTTCTGTATCTTTCATCCACTAAAACCTGGAGTTAACATCATTCTGTGTTCAACAAAGTGAAAAGATTTTCACAAATGGAAAAAAAAAAATCCCTGGGGCTCTTCATAAACACTTGCTTCCAAGAATTCTTCTTAAGTACTTGCTCTACAGTTAGTCCTTCAAAAAAAGAAAATAAGATGAAACTCCAATTTCAAAAATTTTGAAGCAACAGAATATCTTGTTTCTTGTTCAAAGGTAATTTCTTCTCTTATTATAGGCTATATTTGGAGACGATCAATGTGAGACTGAAACATCTTTAGAAGCTACTGAATTTAGGAAGATGCACGTGTTCATGTATCAAGCAGATAAAAATAATGTTAGCCCTTAGGTTTATTTCATTCCACTCAGCTACGGTTAACCCTTAGAAGGTTTCCAGCAGAATGAATACCAAAGTTGACACTAGAACTGGGAAGGAGGATGCTCAGAAGATGGAATAATCTGTACTCAAGGAGAGTGTAGACATGGCGAATGCCCTAGCTGTCCAGTGGTTAGGTCTTAGCACTTTCACTGCTGGGGCCCGGGTTTGATCCCTGGC
This sequence comes from Delphinus delphis, assembly GCF_949987515.2. Lineage (NCBI taxonomy): Eukaryota > Metazoa > Chordata > Mammalia > Artiodactyla > Delphinidae > Delphinus > Delphinus delphis. Next base: position 139,137,340 of record NC_082686.1, read on the forward strand.
TGGGGAACTGAGATACCGCAAGTCGCGCAGTATGGCCAAACAAAACAAAACCAAACCTGAAATGTTTAAAAAAAAAAAAGAGAGTGTGGACAATGTGAAGATATTTTTGACCTAGAGAGATGTCACTTCCCATCACAGTGCTGCAAGTTAATAGCTTGTGTAATTTGGGTGATAACTAGTCTCTGATCCTAGGTTTTCTTATCTGCAACGTGGGTTTAAAAATAATCAGAAAAAGTTGTAGCAGGGATTCAAAATGAAGTAATATGCCTAAAGCTCATGCCACCTGTAAGCACTCATTTATTCAAAAATCAATTACTGAGCACTTATTATGCTCCAAGACGCAGTCCTAGTAATAAGGAAGCACAAGTGAGCAAGGTTGATACATTTTTCTAGACATATTCTACCAGGGCATACAGAAAGTAACCAAGTTTCAGGTCAGAAATACAAATTGAGGAATATTCTTCCGAATAACTGGCTTGTACTCTTCACAAACGTCAAGAAAAGAAAGATAAAGGAAGGTTGCTGAACTGTCTCACAATAAAAGTCTAAAGAACACGAAAATGAATGCAGTGCATGATCCTAGATTCAGCCCTGGATGGTATATAAATGGCTACAGGGGACATCACTGGATTCACTGACACACTGGAATACGAACCCTGGATTTGGTAACATTATAACAATATTAACTTTCCGGATTTTGATAACTGTTCTGTTGTAAGAGGATACCCTTTATCTTAGGAAAGACACATTGAAGTATTTAGGGGTAAAGGAGCAAAATGTTTCCAACAACCCTCAAAACGCTCAAAAAACATGGAGGGAAGAGAAGGAGGATGCAAGAAGGAAGGATGACAATAAAACAAATGGGCAAAATGTAAATAATTAGTCAATCTTGGTAAAGTCTATCTGAGAGGTCCTTGCACTATGCTTGCCAATTTTCTGTAAGTTTCAAATTATATAAAAACAAAAGGTACTTTGATGGCGAGAAGGTAGAGAGTCATTGAACAAGTATACATTCCTTTTTTCCTTCTTTTGGAATCTTGCTAAATTCGTTAAATAAATTTGGTTAATGTTATTTAGAATTTCAGCAGGAGAAATACAGACTTACACTTCTGTGTTTCCTCCATATTGAGTAGTACTCTGCCTCAGTGGATTTGATGAGATCAATAATTTATAGTACAGGACTTCAGGTAGAATTATATTACTGACTTGAATGAATTAAAGAGCATCCCTAAATACTTGGCACAGCTTCTAAAGCTGGTGGTTTCTTTGGAAAAAAAAACTAATTGTGTAGGAAATTTCAAAAGCTCACTGACATTTCAAAGCTAAGGTAATTCACCTTCATTTCCAATAACAAGTCAGAGAAATGAAGAGCTTTAAGTTAGTAAAGATGCATCTGTGGCTTTCAGTTTAATTATTCCAGCATTTCATGGACTGGGTCAGATCTATAACATGCAGCACACGCTCCATAATCAGAGCTACTCATTATATTGACTTCTCGATTACTCTAATTAATAGTGTCACACATAAACCCACTGGTGTCAACTAGCAGTTTTCCTTCCGATGTTTTAGAATAAGTGTGCGTGTATATGCATGTGAATGTATGAGTTTGCCTGTGTGTTTTAGAGCAGAAAACCACGGATACACACCTAAAAGAACACATATAAACAGATAAAAATGTTAACGTGATGGGAAAAAAATAAGGTCAAATATTTGTGAAAAGTACTGTCCATCATATGTTCTACAAAGAAAATTTTTATCTTTGACTTGTGAAAAATGGGTACTTGTGAAAATCTAAACCCTGAAACTGTAATAGCCATTATTTTAACTTTTCAGCTTTGGTAATGTTGGCCTCCTTTGACCTATTTCAGTCTTGGGCAAGGAAATCGTATTTGGTCTACTTTACGCAAACTCCTTAAAAGTCCCTAATGTGAAGACAATTCGCTTCCCCCTAATTTACCGTCTTAAATGTTGGCAACAGCTTTATCTTATTGCCATATGAGTATTTATTCTAAAATATAGGATAAATAAAAATTCAAGCCTGGAACTTGCACTTCCAGCTATGCTGAGATATTATCTAGGAGACGAATAATGCTGCTAAGAATAAAAAATAGAATGAAAATTTAAACACTGGATTTGAAACAAGAGAGCTGCTGAAGCAGCCAGTTTTGAAAAGCAAGATCTTGGAAAGAAGCAATTCTTATTAAGGTAAGCTAAATTTTTTGCACATTGGTTTTCTCCTTGGGACATTATTGACATATGCCAAAGATGTGACTCAGATGGGTAGAAGCTGCTGAGAGTCCTAAAACACAAAAGAGCGTTTGGTGATTTCACAGCCTTTGGGGAAACAAACATTGGAGTTCTGGTATGACAAGACTTCTAGGACTTGATTGACCGTAATGCCAATGATGAATGAGGGTCACAGAAGTGAGACCAACACTCAAAACCTGTTGCCCCATTGAGTCGTTACCTGATTAAGCTACTTTGGAGAGGTGCAAAGGAGCCAAGAAGAAAATACACGAAGAGAAGCTAACATGACTAAAGTGTAGCATGGAGTTTTCAGCATTCCCGCAGTACTAGGAAGAGCAAAATGGCACTTCAAGACCTCCAAGGAGGAATGGCACTAAAATACCCTACGGGCTCTAACGGGGACCCCTGGAGAGATACAACGTAAGTGTGGAAGGTTAACCATGGGTAGACTGGACCTTATCAAGGCTGTAAAGTGGCATCCAGTCAGTTCAAGATCTGATTGGATTTAGGTGCTATGTCTCTTTTTGGCCTTCCAGAGGATAGGGTAAATCATCATTAAAATTGTTCATGTGCAAGACTGGCAACGAAACCAAACTTGTTTAAAATATGAAGAAAAAAGGACCAGAAGAAAAAACAGGAAATACAAAGTGACACAAATAATACAGTTATCAGATGAAATGTTTAAATAACTGTGATTAGTTTCTTCAAGCAAATAGATGACCAGGTGGAGAATTTTAACAGAAAATAAGAAAATGATCAAGTGGAAACTTTTGAGTTGAAAAATACAATAACTAAGAGATTGGGACTGACATATATATACTAATATGTATAAAATAGATAACTAAGAAGAACCTGCTGTATAAAAAATAAATAAATAAAATTTAAAAATAAAATAAAATCATAGCATGAGAGATGGGACACAGGTGAAGATAGGATGAGTGAACTAGAAGACAGGTCAATAGAAAATATATAGACTATAGCACAGAGGGCAAAACAGATGGAAGGTGCAGGGAGGAACAAAAGAGATGTATTATATACAAGCAGTAAGAACAAAAAGCACTGACTACATTGTTCATGTCTGTATTATTTATAATAGTTCCAAATCAACAGTAGAATGGACATTTTGATATGTTCATATAATGGAAAATATTTAATATTGAGAAATACTGAACCACTGCCACAGGCAAAGACATCAGTGAATCACTCAAATATACTATGATAAAAAAGAAACCATATACAAAAGAGTACATGCCACATCAGGCTATTTATATACAATTCAAAAATGGGTAGAAGCTATCATTATTATTAAAGAGGAATTAATTTACTGGGGCTGCTGTGGGTGCTGTTAATATTCTCCTTCACTCAGTGGTGGTTACAATGAGTATATTTGCTTTGTGAAAATCCATTGAATTGTATACTTATGATTTGTGATTTTGTGTACGTATGCTAAACTTCAATTAAAAAAAAGATTTTAAACAATTAAAGCCTGAGTATGTTAAAGTTTTGTGGGATAATGTCAGTCACTTACATTCTCCCATAGCTAACAAAGTCCCTTTGGACATTGATTACTTTTGGCTTCCAAGGAATTGAAGAATTAATCAGTAGAGAGAATGTCAAAAATGGAAAAAAAAAGAAAAGAAAAAAGGAGGTTGGATGGGGGATGTGTGTATAACTGAAAGATTACTCAACAGCCATGTGTATCTTTGAAGCAATGAGCAGAATGGATGTTGCTGAAGAACAAGCAAACTACCCAGCAATTCCTCCCCCTTTAGAAGTAAAGTTAATGTAGCCAAAGGCAAGACTCAGAAATAACAGATATTAATAATGCCACCACCATACAATTTATAAACAAATAATAAATCAAAGTTTTTCCAGTCTTCTTTTCCATATGAAGGCATAAACTATTTTTTCCTCTGTGTTTCTTTTTTTTTGGTTTGCTTGCTTGTTTGCTTGTTTTATCACTTCCAGAGGTAAGATGTCCCAAATGTATTTGGAAACTCTTTCACTGCTTTATACTCCTTTGATAGGTTCTCTTGTTTCTAGATGGTGATATCCTGGCAAACAGCGTCCCTTTCTTATTTAGTTATGTATACACGTTCCCTAATCAAGCACCTGTCAAAGAATAAGTACTAAAGAAACAGGTGTTTTCTCTTACCAGCAGGACTTGTTTATTTATTTTTTAATATCTTTATTGGAGTATAATTGCTTTACAATGTTGTGTTAATTTCTGCTGTATAACAAAGTGAATCAGCTATACTTATACATATATCCCCATATCCCCTCCCTCTTGTGTCTCCCTCCCACCCTCCCTATCCCACCCCTATAGGTGGTCACAAAGCACCGAGCTGATCTCCCTGTGCTATGCGGCTGCTTCCCACTAGCTATCTGTTTTACATTTGATAGTGTATATATGTCCATGCCTCTCACTTTGTCCCAGCTTACCCTTCCCCCTTCCCCCTCCTTGTGTCCTCAAGTCCATTCTCTACATCTGCGTCTTTATTCCTGTCCTGCCCCTACGTTCTTCAGAACCTTTTTTTTTTTTTTAGATTCCATATATATGTCAGCATACGGTATTTGTTTTTCTCTTTCTGACTTACTTCACTCTGTATGGCAGACTCTAGGTCCATCCACCTCACTACAAATAACTCAATCTTGTTTCTTTTTAAGTACCAGCAGGATTTAAATTAGGGATAATATTGTAGTATTTTATATATGATACATACTTTTCCTTTGCTTATTTTCTTTTCCTGGAAAGAGAGAGGCAAATAATCCAGGAACTATGCCATCATTGGCAAACATAGGTTATGATGTGTTTGCCCTTGTGTGACTTAAACTCATGCTAAATTTTCTCTGAGATTAGAGATTTTGCTTGTGATCTGACTCATATGTTTATAATCAGATTTTGCCTTTGTCTCTAGAACAGTATGGATATTAGTAAAACTTTCCATTTACCCTTTTATCCAGCTACTCTTTTGTGAGTACATTTCCCTAATTATGCCTCTAGATGGTTCCCCGCAAGTGTAATCAGTAAGGTAATCACAAATTGGCAAATTAACACTTTAAAAAGCCTTCCTGGGTAGTAAGCCTAGATGGCATGTGAAAGCTATCTTAAGATGTTCAGTATCACCATAAAAGTATCCTACACAACTGACCTCAGTTCTACACACACAGCCTAGAAGAGCATACAATCTATGAAGAAACAAAACACACTTGCTTCATGTTAATATCAAAATCAGAACTTTAGGCGTAAAAGTTTATTTGCTCTGGATGGAGCTCCCAAGGATCCAGGTTCACCAGCTCCAGGAGCCTGCCATCGGACACGATGACTCAGAGAACAACAGATAATAGTCCTGACGGACTCTAGTACATGCTGAACTTCTTTTCCAGTAGTCCCCTTGACTAAATGATCCACAGTTGATAATTCATTTGCCTGGAGAATTTTCTGGACAAGTTTCAAAAATTAATAAAATGGGGTACGAGTGATTTTGTCCCTGTCCTGTACAACTGCGCTAACCAGAAGGAAAAAAATAAAATTCTCTGCTCTTATACTATGTACACGTAATTCCACAGATCACTTTAATCATAACCATATAATATTTTTACTATTAAATAACACCTTAGGCAACCCTACCATAGAGGTAAGGAACCCTGAGGTCTAGAGACTGAACTCCTTACCCAACACTTGACAGCTAATTAGTAAGTAAGTTGAACAACTTAGTTAACTCTGGTCAACAATAAGGAGGCTTTCCTGTAACAAGCTGTTGGAGTAGCTCTTTTCAAAATGTGTGATTTTGAGGTTTGAAATAAATAGGGAAGGAATAAAACTCTTGCCCTCCTCCAGTAAAACGTGTACTTTCTAATCTGGAAAGTTCAGTAATACTTGTCTCTTAGGACCCTGAAACAACTACTACTTTTCAGATGCTCCATCTCGGCAAAAATGCTTAGAAGAGAAAGAGAGAAGAGTGAAGTCTTTGCAGGAAGATTCCAGATGAAGAAGAGATAAGTAATCAAAGATGGAGAACGCCGGGGTGGAAAAATATGTGTCAAGCCTTAGAACAAAGGAACTTGTATTGGAAATGTCGTATGAGTATCAGTCATATATGTTTGCATGGACAGTAACCACTGCTACTGTGGTGGTTTAAAAATATGTCCACAAATTCTTTGATAATCCTCTGTTTCAAAGGCAGAACCTAATTCTCCCCTACTTGACTTTGGGCTGGACTTAGTGATTCACTTCTAATGAATAAAATATCATAGAAATGATAGTGCCTGAATTCCCAGACTAGGTCATAAGAAGCATTGTGACTTCCTTTCTTTCCCTTGGATGTCTTGCTCTGGGTTAACCCAGCTGCCATATAGTGGGGACACTACTCAAGCAGTCTTGTAGAAAGGCCATTGTGGCAAAGAGCTAAGACCTCCTGACAACAGCCAACACTAACTTGCCAGGTATGTGAGTAATGGATCTACTAGCTCCACTCAAGCTTTCAGATAATTGCAACCCAGGCCAATACGTTGACAGTAACCTCATAAGAGATCTTGAAGTGGAACCACTCAACGAAGCCACTTTTGAACTCCCGACTCATAGAAACTGTGACATAATAAATGTAATCATTAAATTTCAGAATCATTTCTTGCACTGCAATAGATAACTAGTAATGTCATGTTGGAGTGAAGAGCAGTGTCATATTATAGAACGCAACTACTATTGGGGTGAACCATGTGAAACCGCTCTTTTTTTTTTTTTTTGAAATTGCTCTTTTTGTAGGTCACAGATCTCCATTCCATATGGTTCAACCTACTGCACAGGGGCTCTACCAACTTGTTTCATTCTTGATTTAGATGGGACTTTGGTCACCCAGGATGCATCTGTCCAATGTGTTTGCCATTTTCCAAATTATAATCAAATGGAGATACAGTCATAATTTCCTGACATAATGTTCTGATGCAAGAGTTGGAAACCAATTACTTGTGGATTACCTCTTAGTTTAGACATGTAAAAGATAATTATTAGCAAATGATGATCATTCTCTCTTTCCAAAGGTATTTTGGATTTGGAACAAAGATTTGAATAAATGCTGAAATATGCTTCAAATTTCTCACACAGTCCTACATACAGAAAGTTATTTTCTTCGGACCCTTAGAAGCACTGGGTGAACGTTCTTAGGACAAACACACACACACACACACACACACACACACAGAGGCAAACCCTCCAGTCTGTAAGTATGTAATTAATTAACTTTGAACGCTCTCCTCATTTTAATCCCATTAAATGCCTTAGCTGGCCCAGGTAACATGAAATGAGCCTCTTGATAACTTAGTATCTTTTTTGGTACAACGTTTGCTATTTCCACACTTCTGTATATGTCAAGCTGTTGAGTGAGAATTTATTTCTTCTTCCATCTCCCTGGAGCTTTCATGTGTGTGCTTAATTTAGTGCAAAGCTTTCTGTGCAAATTTTCCAGCACCAGATCACAACAATTTCTCTCTTATCTCCTTCATTTTCAGCTTCAATTGAAGACAAATCTTAAGTGGGAGTGTACAAAAATTGGTACATTTTACCCTGGCCCCAAATGCAATATTCTGCTATTATTTTCAAGGGTTTTAATCAATGATCTTTCTTAACAATTAACAGGGATGTGTCACATATGAATAACAGTTATGGGGTCCTTATTTTCTTTGGAAAAAAAAGAATCCCTAAGCTGAAATCCCTGATTTTCTATTTAAATTACTCTGTCATCTTAGGGAATCTAGTGACAGTGGAACAAGTGTGGTATTTACTTCTTCTCATGATTATATCCAACAAAGGTCTGGTCAACACCAGTGATTAATTAGAAACAACAAGGAACTATTCACAAATTTAAAGTTAGAAATCACGTTCCATTTTGTATACCTTCAGAGCATGAATCTACCTAACTTCCTAGTAAGAGCTCATAATGTTAACTGTGCCTTTTTCTTGGTAGTGAGATTAGAATTGATCTTTATTTTAATTTCTACTCATTCCTATTCCTTAACATTAATTTTAGGAGCAAATATGTATTTCCATTCTATTCTATAACTATGTAATTATTAGTAATCATATTTGTACTTAATATAAAATTTACATATATTATATTTTTGTGTAAACCCAGTAAGTCTATCAGGCACACTAATACTAGAGGTAATATATAAATTCATCAGTTGACTCAAATGTAGGTCCAGGAATCCGATTGAACATTTTTCTTCTTTTCTTTTTATAGAGCTCAGCCTATCTCTACATCCTCTGTGGAAAAAAGATTATGAGCTGAAACAGCTATTGCTACCCACATGGGGAAATTCTGAGCTTCTTAAAACTACTGACAAACAGTTTGTAGAGCTTGGACTTGCTTTGAAAACAGAATGCTACCTTAAAGGACAACAAATCTTCTGGCAATAACTCAAATTTAACAGGTTGCTGCAGCAAATCTATCCTTTCAAACAATCAGTGGGTGATCTGATGGCAGAATCAACAGTACACTGTACCAAGAATTCAAATGCTATATTAAAGCTGCTAATTTGCGGTGGTTTTTATGGAGGTATAATTTTCCATTTAACATGTAAAATTCCCTGTACAAAAACACTGGAATAATTATGAAAATGTAAGTAAGCCTTTGCAAGATGTAATTATGGTGAGGGAGACTTTTCCTTTGCCTTCAGTATTTTATGCATGTATTTGGTTCCATAAGCAAAGTAATTAAAATGTTGCAAGACACACTGAAACGCTGGCATTTTGGATGGAAAGCAGTTGTACTCCTGGCAACGAATGTTTCGTGCTTCTAAGGAATTTTAAAATTGTAGTTGTAATAAATTATTCAGTCAGGCAAACAGGAAACGAGAGCCAAAATCATGCTCTCAGCTTTGAGATCTGCAGCCACATGCCATCACAAAGCTGTGAATTTTCTATGAAGTGAGACAAAAACCACATTTGTTTTGTTAGCAAACATTTGGAGCAAGGGGAGATAAAACTGTTGTATTTATACAGAGAAAACAAGAAAAATAACTTGCAAGTCATCTTATTCTTTTAGGTGGATTGTTTCCAAGATTTAGAAATGATTGGCCACACTGCTGGTAAATAATGTTCCCACCGCAAACAGGGATGCTCTAGCATGACAGCTGTTACAATGAGAGACTGTATTATGGTGTTGCTTCCATATAGGTACTTGACCTGAGAGCCCAGAAGGTAATGGGCAGCTTTGGAATGATTACAGACTGAATTTGGATCGTGCAATGTCCACCCTCTTCATTTTGGCCAGTCAGTTAGGTTTTGAGCAAGATGTATTGAGTTGTGACTTTGTATCAATCACAGTGGTAGGACGTGGAGGTTTAGTAGTACGTGTGTCTGCTATAGTGTCTGCCTTAATGGATTTTACAGTCCAGTTTCCCTAGAAGCTAGTTTAGCGTGTTAATGAATTATGGATTCCAGGGCCAGACCACATGGACTTGAATTCTAGCTTCTCCACTAATTATCTGTGCGATATTGGGCAAATGATCTCATCTCTCCAGTATGCTCATCGTGGAATGAGAATAGTAACAGCCCTGTCTCACGTAGATGTTATGAGAATTAAATGAGTTAGCCTGTGTATAAGTATAATGCCTGGCACTCAGAATTACACAGGTTATTTGCTATAAGTATTGCCTACTGGTTAACATAATACCGAATGTTACAGAAGGTAGATATCCAGAAAAAGTCAAAGATCAGAAAATCCTCTAGAAGGTATCTAATAGCTGTGGGCGTCTGAAGCCTTTAGTATTTGCTCTGCACACAGAATATAAGGATACGCTAGGCTATTACCAAACAAGTTCATTTTAAACGTGATAGAAGACATACAAATAACAGCTGACAGCAGTAAGAGGCAGTATAACCGTTTCTATGAGACAGAAGAAAAAGAGCAACTTGAAAGTATAGCGTCATCAGCCATCATGTCTTTTATTCAGCCCTTACAATGGTGTTAGGCACTAAACTCCTTAAATGTCATGCCAATCAACCCTCACAGCAACAATGGAGTGAGTACTATTATTTCACCCACTTTATAGATGAAGAGGCTGAACCTCACATAACTTAAGTAACTTTTCACAGGCTATATGGATAGTTAGCAAAGACATGCCAAGCACTTAGGTCTCTCTGAGGCTACAGTGCATGTTCTTATACTCTACTGAAGTCCTTATGATATTATGAGCATGTTGCCTGTGTCATAAATGTTCTTCACAAACATGTTTTCATGACTGCAAAGTGTCCTGGTGCATGGCTGTACCATAATGTATTTACCCTTTTTTGTCCAGACAAATGTTTAGATTGTTTCTAGTCTCTCAGTTATTGTAAATGACTTGCAATAAAAATCTTCATGTATGAGCCTTTGTATACATGGTTGATTAGTTTCTTTGTATAAACGCCAAGAAGTAGAGTCAGGAGTCCAAAGGATTTGAATGTTTCTAAAATCTCTCATGCAAATGGCTGAATCACCCACCAGGAATGTTATAGTGATTCGTTCTCCCTTCTGCAATTTCTGAGCTTGCTCATTTCATTTCATCCTTGCCAATCCTGAATGCTACCAATATATACTTTTAAAAAGTTTCTTATCAATGTTCCAGATTTTTCAAAAGTCCCTTATTGATTTAATTTGCATTTTAATTTCCACTGGGGTGCTTTGGGAGAAAAGTATCACTTATTGAAAACCAAACGTATGGATGATACTTTAACATTCATATCAATCTCTATCCCTCAGCCTTCTCTTTGCATTCAACCTTTGCTTTTCCCTGAACAGGATTTTATAAAACTCCAAGTCCCAATTTAATTTTTACAATATTTGGAAGTTTTCTCCAACTTGTCTAAAAAAAGCTTGCTTCTGCACATGCCATTATGTCCTCATTTATTCATCAGAGTGGAATTACTGTTCACTTCTCTTTTGTCTCTTCCAGATTATCAGCTACTGGAGAACACATGCTCTTATGGTTTGCTGGATCTTTAAGACCCAACAGATAGTGGAAAGTCTCATAAACAAATTTAATTAGAACTTCCCATAAAAACATGTTGACTCTGGATTTCAGTCAATTTTTTGCTGATTGACGAAATCATGGGTTTACTCATCATTAAGCAATAATGTTCTTGATTAGGTGCTATGGAACACTTTAAAAACTGAATAAAGACGTGTAGTGGCATTACCCCATTCTAAAAGAACCGTACTGTGAGAAAATAAAAATTGGCCTTGCTGGTAATCCGAATGTGAAGTTCCTATCAAAACAAGAACAATGTTTCCAATGGGACGTTGATAAGGCCATGTACAAAATGTTTCAGTGTTTCTCCCAAGGTCATATCACAGCTGCAGAATGACTAACAATGCCTCCTTTTTGGGTAATTTCTGCTTTGTACCAATGCCGAATATAGCTCTGTCTCATTCATCTTGTCTCCTCCATGAAGTCACCCAATAGTTAGATACCCAACAGACGAGCTGCCCCATGCATTGACAGTACCCAAGCTAAAGTCAGGGGCTGCATTCCCAGATCCTCCTAAAAACCATGCAACACAATCCCAAACCTATGAAAGCCCCCACACACACCCTTTTACTGAGACTCCCAAGATACCTTCCTGCAGTGCAGTTTTCCAAGTTAAATCAACCCGACTCTGACTGGACTTGTGTTCCGGGTAATCTCTGGCTGGTGAGCCTTGGGGTTTGTTAGGTCGCTACATACATAGAGACCTACATACTGTTTTACATCAACAGCATTCACCAACTGATTAGATACCTGATTGATAAACGGAGATTATTCCCAACTTTTAAGTCTGAAAACCTTGTCAAAATGCTCATGCCCTTATCATAAATGGGGAAGTAGGAGAGCTTTTGAGAGAAAGATAGTTCAGTGTTAGGCTTATTTTGTTTGAGTGCCATTAAGACTTTCTCATTCTTCTGTTCAGTGGGTGGCTGGAAATGCAGAATTCTAGTTCCTGAGGGAGAACTAGGTTGGAGTCAAGGATTTAGAAATCATAATATAGTAATGCCTAGTCTTTTTCTTGCACTCACTGTGTACACTTACTCTATGCCAGGATCTTTCCAAGACACTACACACACACACACACACACACACGTGTATATATACATATGTATACACATGTGTGTATATAATTTCATTGACTCCTTAAAGAGTTCTGTGATATAGCTGCTATAATTTTCATTTCATAAACAAGAACACTGCATAAGAGATATTGGTTAGGCTCCAGGTCAAAAGTAATGGTAGAATCATATTTGAATATTAGTCAGGGTGACTCCATAGACTGTGCTACTGCCTTCTAATAATACAATGAAGTTAAAGAATTTGATGGGAATGTTGATAGAAGACAGCAGGCTCAAGGATGTTGATAACAGACACAAAGTACTGAAATCAACCAGCAATATTAAATCGTCTCATTTTGTGTGCTTAGATTGTATTAAAACTTGTCCATGTTAATGTCAGACATGGCAGGAAGAAGAAAAAACAACTTTGTTTTGTCTTAGGTGTCCTTTCAGATGGAAGCAACAATAGGGAAGATACCAAGCTAATTTCATAGAAATTGTTTGTCAGTGAAAATATTTTTTAGAAGATATTTTTTCTATGTGGTACTTTAATGCAGTGGAATGCCCTTGGCTCCTTACAGATAAAAACAACAAAACTGCAAGAGAAATGCTGCATCTCAGGGAGCCTGCTAGAATAAAACTCAAAATGAGAATGTTTGTTAACAGCAGATTGGACTTAGGAGGTCTGGCAAGGCCTCTTAGAAACCTAAACCCAAGGAACCCAGGGAACGAATTCTGTATTATTCTCTCTCAAGGAGCATGCACTGCAAAAGACAATTTCTGCTTTAATATAATTGTATAAATTAATGCAAGAACTCTTCAGAGTGTGTGTGTGTGTGTGTGTGTGTGTGTGTGTGTGTGTGTGTGTACATGCAATGGGCCCTTTAGGCACTTCTAATAATGATGGTTTTAAATACCTAAGATAAAATATTAAAATACAAATAATTACAAAGCAAAGAAACTACATGTAAATATCAGCAATCAAAATTTTTTAAAATGTGATATGGTCATATATGTTCTTGCTTATTACCACATTAAATAACAGATGTCTTAGAAGGTCTAATAATGATCATTATTTCAAGGCGGTGATAAGTAGAAAGAATACATCAAGATATCGGTAACAACAAATTTCTCTTATGTTTATTGGTGACAAAGTCACAGGAATTCCCAAATAATACTATGGTTTGTCATCTATACCCATAATTGGAAGAAATGCTATATTTCCCTTAGAGGCACTAAAAATAAGGATGTGATTTCTTTAAAATTTCTTATTACACACACCCACACTCACACCCACGTACACACCAAACAACAGCAACAACATGAGCAAAGAGACTACTGGAGTCTATCCAAAGACCCCACGTCAAGAATTCCTACTAACATGTTTCTACTTTAAAATACAACTTGCCCATTTTCTTAAAAGGTAGAGCAAATTAAATTATCCTACTGGTGAGACAGGCTGGGACCTGGGACTCTTTGCTGCAGGTATTGCACCTGGACAAACATCTCCTCGAGAAACAAAATACAAAGACACTGTAAGGGACTAAAAGTAACTGCATGCATGCTCAGGGAGAATTATATACAAAAAGATATGAAAAGACCAAAAAACCCAACTGCCACTTCTGAAGAACTGGGAGCAAAAGCAGGGTGTTGGGAGCAAAAGCAGGGCACTGCGCATGCCCCTTGCACTCAGCACCACCTAAGGGGTGGGCAGACCACCTAAGCCACACCTATGGCCCCACCCCTGGCCACACTCCTCCCCTCACCCCATATAAGGAACCAGCTCGCCCCCTCTCTGGGCGCAAAGGAACAAGGAAACCTGTTGTTTGTTCTCGCTCCACCCTGCTGCAGCAGGGGCCCCAGTAAAGCTTTGCCTGAATTTCTTGTCTGGCCTCTAGCAATTTCTATTGATTGGTGAAGGCCAAGAACCCTGGTTGGTATCACTGGGACTTCAAGTAAACAAAATTCTGATCACTTGAAAGAGAGAAAAGCTAAGAGAGAAACTAAGAAATGCAAACACACCATCACAAGAGAGAACAGTTTTTTAATTTTTTTTGTACCCATATAAGATGACGCACATTCACTAAACTTATGGTGGTAATCTCTTCACAATATATTAAGTCAAGTCATTATGCTATACATCTTAAACAGTCCTGTGTGCCAATTATATCTCAATAAAACTGTAAGAAATAACTCAAACACAGGAAACATGCCTGTACATATGGGAACTCACTGAACGTCAAGTTTGGAAATGAAATAGCTAAGATATTTAGTAGATCAGACATTCTTCATTGGTCTTTAGGGTCTAGTAGCCGTGCAAAGAAGTTAGTATTATTTTGTGGCGATGCTCTAGATTTTACATGTTGCCAAAAACATTATATTATTTTCCTTTCACCTTTTTATCTTTTTTTATAAATTTATTTATTTTATTTTATTTATTTTTGGCTGTGTTGGGTCTCTGTTGCAGTGTGTGGGCTTTCTCTAGTTGCAGTGAGCAGGGGCTACTCTTCCTTGTGGTGCGCTGGCTCCTCATTGTGGTGGCTACTCTTGTTGCGGAGCACGGGCTCTAGGCGTGCAGGCTCAGTAGTTGTGGCATGTGGGCTCAGTAGTTGTGGCTCGTGGGCTATAGAGCGCAGGCTCAGTAGTTGTGGCGCGTGGGCTTAATTGCTCTGAGGCATGTGGGATCTTCCCGGACGCGGGCTCGAACCCATGTCCCCTGCATCGGCAGGCGGATTCTTAACCACTGCGCCACCAGGGAAGTCCCTGCCTTTTCTTCCTTTTTCCTTTTGCCTGCCAGAGTCACATTCTCTCTCTTTATTCCCTTTCCTTTTCATACTGTTTCTTCTGCAGGGACAGTTATATTATATTATATATATTTATATTAACGAGCTAAAAACACACTTGGGAAGTAAATGTGTGTTAGTGAGAGTCCACTCATTAAACTAATTGCTTAAGCTTTGAAAATGATACATTATTTGCCTAAAATGTGTGCTTCAGCATTTGCAATTCAACATTCAACATTCTTCCCCTCCATCCCACCCCACCGCCAACCGCTTAAAGGAATGGTCCACTATAAGCCCTCTGAAAATGTAAAATAAGGAAGGAGCCATTAGACAATCTTTAGAACACTAAATGTGAAATGTCAAAGTGCTACTGTTTTACTGAAAATGCCCATGCCTTTGTTCCAACAGACATTGGTAGAAATGGGAATGAGCCTTAGAGTATTAAAAAGCAGAAATGGAAACACACAAAAAGCCATTTTGGGAAAATCTATAAGTTTTCCAAGCTTTCTTTCCCTTCTTGAATGTGCCTCTTTGAGCTCTGACTGGAAATGTAAAGGAAAAGAACAGCACTTTTATGTATTTAATACAACCCAAGAGACACACCCTTCTGGTTCTAATTCCAGAGGGTGGTCTGGGCTCCCATCATTCTTAAATCTTTAGATACATTAAAAAAAAAAAAGAGGCAAAATGAACACAATTTAGAAAAAATTATGTTTAGTTTAACTCTTTGAGAAGAGGAGGGAAAGGAACTAAGCAGTGCTTCTGTGAGAAGAAAAATTGCATCCTTATTAATAACCCATTTCAAAAAGTCAATTGCAAATGGTTTGGGTGTTTCATAGCCACAAGATAATCAAGGCTGTGTTTCTATGTTTTTTACTTAATGAAATGCTATGACACACTATCTCAAATGTAGAACTCTACGAAAATACAGGTATTTTCAGAGGTGATTTTTTAATATGATCTTTCATGATTATATAAAAATAACCAGATAATCTTTTTGGTTATAGTAACAAATGCTGAATAGGGATAGACATGAGAGAAAGGAAGCTGCATCACAGATGGAAAATGAGAAATAAAATGTCAATAAGATTTAAAAGATACTTATAGAATGATGAGAGAAGTGGGACAGAAGGGAAAGAAGAGGAAAATATGAGACATCAAGAAAGAATGCCTTTTATATTTGGCAATACAGCAAAATGATTTGCTGAAAAACTTCTCTTTTGCAAAAACACAAAAACATTGGATAAAATATAATAAACATCCTTTGAAATAGGTAAGTTTAAGTTAATAATACCAAAAACAACAAGAAAAATCAAGGGAAAAAAGAGCAGTAAGTTGGGCTTCCCTGGTGGCACAGTGGTTGAGAGTCTGCCTGCCGATGCAGGGGACACGGGTTCGTGCCCCGGTCCAGGAAGATCCCACATGCCGCGGAGGGGCTGGGCCCGTGAGCCATGGCCGCTGAGCCTGCGCGTCCGGAGCCTGTGCTCCGCAACGGGAGAGGCCACAACAGTGAGAGGCCCGCGTACCGCAAAAAAAAAAAAAAAAAAGAGCAGTAAGTAGAAATTGACACACAGATGGTAGAAACAGTGGATTGGGTTTTAACAGCTCCACAAGGAAGACATCTAGACCTTGGGTACAGGTGAAGTGTGAAGTGGTTTATGTGTCAATTAGACAAAGAGACTCAATTTTAGTTCTTTTAAAATCCTCATTTGCTAACAATGTTTTGAAAAGGTAGATTGTTTAAGAAAAACACTGAATCAAAAGGTATTCCCAGAGTAGTTTCCATCTCATCCCTACCCCTTCTGTCCTGTTTTCACACACTCCTATTAACAACCATTATCCTTACTTTACTGTCGTCATTCTCATGCTTCGTTAAGTAAAACTAGCAACATTCTACCACATCTTGACTTTTTTCACTAATCAAAATATTCTGGAAATCATTCCATAAATGTTCATAGAGATCGACTTCATTTTTAAACATTTGATTAACAACAGTCTTTTGTGTAAGTCTACTACAGTTGATTCAAATCAGGCTTTTATGGATTTTTATTTAGTTTGTTTCCAAAATTCTGTTATTACAAATAACTCTGCATGAATCACCTTGGGTATGAGTTGTTTGGTATGTGTGGAGGTTTATCCTCAGTGTATATAGCAATAAATGGCATCCACTGCAGGTTCAATGGGAAGTGTGCTTCTGCAGTTTTGATAAATCTTGCAGATTCTTCCCTAGAGGGGTTGTGTATGACTATCAGAAACGTATGGGAGCAGAAACTCTTCACATTTTCATCAGTAGAGTGTACTTCCTAGCTTTAGAAGTCTTGTCAATCTGATAGGTGAGAAATAAGAGTTCAGTGTAGTTTTAGTTTACATTTTAAATTTATGAGGAAAATTTAATAAGCACCATTTGTGTAAGGCCCATTTGTATATGTTTAATCTGAACTGCCCAGATATTTTGTCTACTTTTCTATTCGGTTTTCAGTAATTTTTCTGGTTTTTTAGGACTTTACATATTGGGGATATTCATCCTTTATCAGATAAAAATATCATATTTTTATGATATTTTATAAAAATATCAAAAATATCATATTTTTATGATATTTTATAAAAATATCATGTGATGTATATATAATAGATATATGGCATTTTCTCCCAGTTTGGCATTTATGTTATTTTTAGTTTATAGGGTTTTCTTTTTGTGCATACAAAAGGTTTCTTTTAATATTTTTATAGGGTCAAATTTATCAATCTTTTCTTTATCACATCTGAATTTTGAGTCTTGTTTAGGCTTTCCCACATCCAGATTATAAAGAAACTGAGACATCTTTTCTTCTAGTCTTCTTTGTATAGTTCAAATCCCTACAGTTGAATCTTGGATGAATTTGGAGTTCATTCTGGTGTTTGGTGAGAAGTAGGGTTCCATCTTGTTTGTTTAATGGATATTTAGTTGCTGTATCATTATTTATTTTTCAAAAATTACCTTTATTTAGATGGGCATTGGAACGAAGACTCCTCATAAAATTCAGGTCTTCAGAATGCTAGGCTTTCAAAATAAGGTAGACTGGAAAAATATCTACTTGGACGCAAAGGCAGAGGACAAGGAAACTTTCTTTTACGGTCTGGGTTTTGGGGAAAATACTTTCTAGAACATAAAGCAAAGCTCAACAGATAGAATCACTTTCATACAGACTTTGTTTTTCCAACCAAAATGCAATCAAGCTGGAAAGCACTTTCCTAGGTTCCACACAACTAAAAATGCAACAAAAACAGCTAAAAGGTGTGTGGAAATTTCTATACACACTTCGAGTAACAAGAATTAAAATCGGGAAATGCTTAAACCCAAATAATTATAAAATTACTGCAAATCAAGACAAGTAATGATTAGTTAAATCAGTGTGCATGATAAAAACTGTAAATTTAAATTCTTATATTAGCAAAGAAGGAAGTCTGAAAATTGACAGAGATGTCTAACCTAGGAGAGCAGAATTAAAACCACAATACATTTCAACAAGTTGGAAGGTAGGAAATAAGAAACAACAGGAAGTACAGAAATCAAAATATTACAAGGTTGTACAAATCCCAATATTAGCAAAGATGTGAAGGAATCGAATTCTCATACACTGAGAGTAGGAGGGCAACTTGGTGAAACCATTTTGGAGAACACTTCGTAATATCTATTTAAAAACCCACTGTGTAGCAGAGGGAACTTTGCTCAATATTCTGTAATAACCGAAATGAAAAAAGAATCTGAAATAGAATGGATATATGTAGATGTATAACTGAGTCAGTTTGCTGTACCCCTGAAACTAATGCAACAGTGTTAATCAACTATAAGATAAAAATTGAAAAATAAATAAATAAATAAATAAATAAATAAAAAGTAAAAGCCAGTGTACTTTAAGCCAAGCAATCCCCAGAAATCCTATTATTAGGTGTACAGTGTGTTAAAATATATAGGGAAATGTTGATTCCAGTAAAGTCTAGATAGGAAAAATTATAACTATCCGTATCCCTCAACCAGAGAATGAACAAATACATTGTAGTATATACATACTATGAAAAATTATACAATATAAATGAATCTTTAAAAAATAATTTCAGGGCTTCCCTGGTGGCGCAGTGGTTGAGAGTCCACCTGCCGATGCAGGGGACGCGGGTTCGTGCCCCGGTCTGGGAAGATCCCACATGCCGCGGAGCGGCTGGGCCCATGAGCCATGCCCGCTGAGCCTGCGCGTACGGAGCCTGTGCTCCACAACGGGAGAGGCCACAACAGTGAGAGGCCCGCGTACCGCAAAAAAAAAAAAATAAAAAGAGTAATTTCAATGAGAAAATAAGTTGCAGAAGGTTAGTCAAATAAACAATTAGTATAAGCTCTAGATATAAAATGAAATACTGAAATATGGGATTTTTAAATGTCAAAATTTGGAAAGCAGTTCCTTCTGGCTGAAGAAGAGTCAGGGGATTTTCAAATGCTACTGAGGGGCCATCAGCTGCATGGTCATGTTTTTCTTTTTTTTAAATTGAAGTACAGTTGATTTACAATGTTGTGTTGGTTTCAGATGTACAGCAAAGTGATTCAGTTACACACATATTTTTTCAGATTCCTTTTCCTTATAGGTTATGACAAGATATTGAATATAGTTCCCTGTGCTCTATGGTAGGTCCTTGTTGTTTATGTATTTTACATATAGCAGTGTGTATCTATTAATCCCAAACTCCTAATTTATCCCTGCCCTCCTTTCCCCTTTGGTAACCATAAGCTTGTTTTCTATGTCTGTAAGTCTGTTTCTGTTTTGTAAATAAATTCATTTGTATCATTTTTTTTTTAGATTCCCCATATAAGCAATATCATATAATATTTGTCTTTCTCCGCCTGACTTACTTCACTTAGTTTGATAATCTCTAGGCCCATCCACGTTGCTGCAAATGGTTGCACTGTGTTTTACGTCTTGTTTGCTTATGGATATATAGATTTTTATTATATTGAATATATAGTTTTGTAAATAGTGTAATCAAAATATTACAAAACAAGCAAAATAAAAAAGAAATGATAAAGGAACAGGATATAAGTAGAAATAATAGTAGGAACAGAAACAGTAGACTGGAGATAAAAGAGAATCAAGGAAAAAGGGGGAGAATGGAGGGATAAATTCCCTCTGACTTGGTATCAAAGACCTACAATTAGTCTAATCATCTTCCTGATTGTATTTGCCCTTAGTGGCCTACTGCAAAAAAAAAAAAAAAAAAAAAAACTCTAAGAGATTTCAAGATTAGAACATTACAATTAATAAAATATGAAGAATATTTATTAGCTTTAAAAATCAGCATGTATGAAAAACCACGGTGGGGAAAAAAGATCAAGAGGAGCCATTTTAACTGCTGTTGTCTGGGCTTCCCTGGTGGCGCAGTGGTTGAGAATCTGCCTGCTAATGCAGGGGTGATGGGTTCGAGCCCTGGTCTGGGAGGATCCCACATGCCGCGGAGCAATTAGTCCCGTGAGCCACAACTACTGAGCCTGCGCGTCTGGAGTCTGTGCTTCGCAACAAGAGAGGCCGCGACAGTGAGAGGCCCGCGCACCGCGATGAAGAGTAGCCCCCGCTTGCTACAACTACAGAAAGCCCACGCACAGAAACGAAGACCCAACACAGCAAAAACAAATAAATTAATTAATAAACTGCTGTTGTCATAAACATACAATCCGCCTATGTCATGAAACTTAGAATATTTAGAAAACTAACTTTGGGGCAGAGCAAAATTCACAAGAGTTCCGTACACATACTTTGCCAACATAATTTTCTCTGCCTCCGCAAGAAAAGAAGCATTAGCACCAGGGGCGACTCTTTACTCCAAATACCAGTTCACTTCTAAACCTGTTCTTGAGTTGGCTGAAGTGGGGTTGGAGAAAGACATCTATTGAGTTTGCTCTGTTCAGGCTTAGACCTGCATCTCTGCCAGTCTAGAGACTGGGAGCCCAATATGATGTAGTTGGGATAACTACATGTCAAACCTCGAAATCCACAATCTAAGACTCTCTGATGGGCTCTAGCTGGACATGAGGCCCCCAAGGACCCAACACTACAAAAATATTTGGGGGACAAACTGGATTCCACAAATTTACCTCACCGTACAGGCAGAACATTTTTCCAGGTGCATCACTATCTCCTCATAAGAACTGAACAATTTCTGTGCTTCTGTAAGAATAATTATTTGGGCAGACGTTGTGTATATTTGGAACAGGGAAACTAATGTAAGGAGAGCAATTTCAATAAATCTTGTCTGATTTTTTTTTATTCCTTCCTTTCTCCTGTCCCCCTACCACTCACCCCCCAGTGAAAATATTATCTATTTAGAACTACATGTACATGGTAGAATCCTGGACAGAATATTTCACCTGATCATAATTGAAAACGTTTCACTACTAATATAACTCATTGAAGACATGATACATGGCTTTCTACAAGTTTTGTTAATGAATCTTCCCTAAATTGTTCCCAGAAGCATAATAAATAATTACTTAGAGCTTGATTTATTTTTGCATAAGACTGCAGTAATTTATGAGTAAATTCCACCATTTATTATTTCTAAAATAAGTATATTTAAGCGAAGAAGTCCCTAATAAGAAAGCTTTTTATGGAAATAAGCACAAAGTGTGGGTAGATGGCTATTTTAAAGCATTTGAAATATTGAAGAACGGTATACTCATTCTTAGAAAAAAACACTGTTGTCTATACTTCATCAGAGTTTGACTGTCTCCCAATATAGCCATCATTAATATAGAAGCAAACCGCCCAAGAACAAACCCAATACTGGGTTGTTACCAACCTGACAGCATTTCTTCACCCCGATGAGCTTGACAGACTCAGCTCAAGACAAGAAGAAAACAACTCTTACTATCAGGGGATGCAATTCACAAAATGCTACAGTTTGGTATTTCGTAGAAACTTTAACATTTTGATGCATAAAATAAACTCCTGGATGATCAGAGGAAATTTTTGGAATCTAAATAATAGTAACTTAGTGGTTGTATTAATAAGAATGGTTGTAAACATCTAATGATGTAATAATAAAATCTATAATTTAGAAAACAGGGGCTTCCCTGGTGGCACAGTGGTCAAGAATCTGCCTGCCAATGCAGGTGACACAGGTTTGAGCCCTGGTCCGGGAAGATCCCACATGCCGCAGAGCAACTAAGCCCGTGAGCCATAACTACTGAGCCCGCGCTCCAGAGCCTGCGAGCCACAACTACTGAGGCTGCAAGCCACAACTCCTGAAGCCCAGGCGCCTGGAGCCCGTGCTCTGCAACGAGAAGCCACTGCAGTGAGAAGCCCGCGCACCACACAGAACAGTAGCCCCCGCTCGCTGCAACTAGAGAAAGCCCGCGCATGGCAACGAAGACCCAACGCAGCCAAAAATAAGTAAATAAAATAAATAATAATAAAAAATAGAAAACAATCATTTAATACTTATAACAATCCTTTGTAGAAGGTGGAAAATGATTATGATTGTATTTTAAGGAGGGAGTTACTGAGACATACAGTGACACAGTAATTTACTTAAGATCGCACCTTTGTTAAGTTACAGAGCTGAAATTCAAGTCTTCAAGACTGTGATTATGCTACGACAAAACACCTTGTATTTTGTAGCACAAACAAAACATTTCAAAAAGGACTCGAAAAAGTAGCAGCTTTCTTCTTCCTCCCTCTCTTCCTTTCTTCTTTTATTTCTTTCAAATATTGTAGTTCAAGATACACATAAAATAATCAGTACGTGTACATGATATTATCAAACAGGGAATTGTATTGATACTAATTTTCTGCAACAAGGACTCTTAACTTGAGATCCAGACACCCTATTACCCTTCCGAAATTATTAGCACCATTTGTTTTTTTTTTCTGGGGAGAAGAAGCACCTTTTTTCAACACTAGGTTCTTGAAAGGGTATAAGACCCACCTCCTCCTTGACATCTTAAGGGTTATTGTCCTAAAGTCCTTACAGTCACAAGCTAAGCTTGAAATGCATAGCACTTTCTGAACTTTATCCAAAGTATTAGTTCCATTAGCAATGATCAAAGATTTGGCGAATCCTAAGGCGATGACACACTAAATATATTCTACAAATGTGTCTTCATACCAAACACCAAAGTAGTTAATAAACTACACAAACATGCATTCGTAGTTATAAAACATTGCTTATAAAAATCTCCCTCCCTCTCCCTCCCTCTCCCTCCCTCACCCCTCCCTCCTTGCCCCCTCCTGTATTCTCTTATTCTCTCTCCCTCTTCTTCACCAGGAAATGCATGTGGCTCCAGAAAGTGTCCCGTAAATGGGACTTATAAAGGTGAATAAATTATGACCCCTAGATTGTAGTCCCATGAGGAGACCAGACTCATATCCGAACAGTATTTAAAATAATTACCATAAGAGAGGAATACTGATGTGACACAGTAGTCTGGGGGACAATTTCCAGAGCTGGCATCACTTTCATTGTCACTCAGCAAGGAAGTACAACAACTTATTCTGGTCTTTGGATACATTTTGACTCCCCCAGGGGTGTCCACCCACCGCGTTAACAGTATAGGGTTAAGAACATTCTCCATGAGCTGCTAGACATAGAATCATCAGGAAGTGGAATCAGCTTCTGTCTACGTTTAAGTACTGGCAATAGATTATATTCATTTAAAATGTATATAGAAAATCGAGAGTTTCTTAATCAAAAGTGATTACCGGCTCCTAGTCATAGATTGTTGACTCAACAATGGTATTTAGGTTTTTTCTATCTCCCCAAATCCCATTAGAATAATAGAAAAAATATAGAAAATTAAAAATAAACCAATATTAGCCATGGAAGGTAGAGGAAGACCATTAGCAGAACACAAATTTGAGGAATTTATGGAAGATTTAAAGTAGGTAAGCTCAAACAGAAGGTAAAACCCAAAAGAGCTAAGAAATGTGCAATCCACACAGGTTAAAAAGAGGATTAGTGCTTAAGATGTACAAATTTGTTTGACTTTTGAAAACATATATTGGTTTCAAAATACAAAAAGTACAAAACTTAAATGAAAAAAAACATACTTGCTAAAATGTCTTTGAACTTAAAATTTTAATAACTGTCTTGTTATACACAGCGTATATAAAAATTCTTCTACATTTGTTAATGAAGTTACATATTCTTACCTTGCAAGAATTCCCAAGTATGATGATTACTGAGACACCAGAGACAACAGTATTAAATTAGTTACTTTAAGCCAAATATTTTTTTAATTCATATTGTAATTGTTTTGTACTGTTAAAATATTTGCATTTATTGTTGATGTGGGAATCCTTTAATGTGTTGGCTATTTGTGTTGGGGCCTCCCAAAAATAACTCAAAAAAGTGAATTTTCCCAGTAGAGCTTTGACATAGCTCCAATAGCTCAGGTAGCAGGGTTGGAAGCAAAATCAACCTGTGTGTTGACAGGTAGAAAACAGTTAAAGGAGCTGATTAGCTGAGAAGATCCAGCCAGGCCAAAGTTTTAAGTACATCTTGCTAAATAAAGTGGGCAGTCCCTTAGGAGACCCAAAGTGGATGATGGGGCTGGAGGATGAAGCTGGGTCAGACCCCAAGGAGCATCTGGACCCCAGGCTGGCAGAGGAGACTCCGTTCTTAGAACACAAGAGTTCCACAGTCACAGAAACATAAGACAACGGGGCTCAGGTTCCCAGCAGTATCCTCTAATTAACCACACAGATTTTCTTTTAACTGAGTTAAAACCCTCCATCAATAGCTTTGGTCAATCACAACGCTTATTTACATATCTAAGCAAACTGCCCAAATCATCAACTGCTGGAGGAAAATAATTGGCAGGAAAGACTACAAAAACAAGGAGTAACCCTGAGAAACAGGGCTAAATCAGGAATGAGAAGAAATCTTGGAGAAAACTAAATGTATAATTGTATCTTCAAAGGGTTTCAAGATGCTATTACAGCTCTAAAAACAGGTCTGTTATTTAAAAACCAAAACCCAATTTACCTTTCTCAGATATGAAAAGCATGGCTGCTGAAATTTAAAACGAGGGATGAGGGGGGAGAAAGAAAGAAAAGAAAACTCAATAGAAATATAGAATTACCATTGGCAACAGATTAACTCAGTGCACTAGAAGTTTAAAGGAAGGAAAGAGTTTCTTCCGGAACACAGAATACAAAGGTACCAATGCATCCTCACATCCCTCACTCCTGGACAGTGCAATCTCCAAGGATAAACAAAACAATCCTACAAGCTGCCAGAGAGAAGGAAGAGAATACCTAGGAAGAAATATGAACCAAACTCACTTGTAACAAGAAATGCTAACAAAACAAAACCAAAACAAAATCTAAATGACCAGTATAGCAATATGTAAAATGTGCTAAGACTGTTTTGAACCTGAAATGTACATCCACCCTCCAAAATATTCAAAATAGAAAAAATATATATATATATATGAATACTCAGAAAAATTATTATCCAAAAGAAATATGATAGGTGTATGCAAATGGAAAATAAATTGAAGGGAAAAATGAAGGCAGGTATACAAGAAATAATAATGAGTAGACGAAGCTGCTAAGAATAGTGATTAACGTAATATATTGGTTAATAATGGAATTTCGATGTAAATATTCACAAAACAGAAATGCAGAGTGCAATAAAAATAGAAATTAATAAATGGTTGACAAAAGTAACTCTTTGGAAACAGACTTTACACAAAGTAAAAAGAAAACTACAAGACTGCAAAATAATCTGAAAAGTGTTTACAGTTTAAAGTGGCTCTTACAAAGGTTCCGGGACTAAATTAGAGGCAGAAGAAGAGAGAATTCTCAGTTTTTATATATGTCTTTATTGTTTGAATTGTTTATAATAAGCATATATCACTCCTTTTTTAAACATTAAACATACCTGTGGCCATAGGATGGGTCTATCTGCTATTTACCTAAGCAAATAATTTATAGAGAAAGATGCTAAAGAATTACTTCCCTGCCAATTACAGGATTTAATTCAAAGCAAATAGCTTTAGTGTCAAGCATTACACAACGTGCCAGTGGATCCACTTTATAGGACCATTTCATCAATTTATTATACCACAGATTAGCATATAAATATTGGTAATAGCTAAATAGATTGCAAACACATAGATTGCACTATATATTTTTTATTCCCCTATGCTCCATAAGGCATCATGCAAAGATACAAACTCTTTCATGAAACTGACACCTAAGGCAACTTAAAAGAAAATATCCAGGCTTGTCTCAACTTCCGCCTGATTATTTCCTTTCTCTTTCTGTAGCTGTCATGCTGGAGAACTTTGTCTCCACCCTCTTAGATAGCCCCACTGCTCACTGGAATTCATTTCTAATCCTTTGGTTTATCAACTTTGTTTTTGGTGACTCTTGGTACCATTCCTGTCCATTCATCCAGGCAGGCACCCTCGTACTTACATCTCTCAGCCTGGAAATCTGAGCTGTGAACACTCATCCAGGAGTGAACATCCACACTTCTTGTGTGTTTCTGGAGACAAGTGCTTAACTGCAGAAAACATCTGCCTCCTGGTTCTTGGTCTTTCTCCTGTTTTCACCGTCCCCGTATATTCCTTCAGCATTACCTCTGGAAATTGATCTCTAGCTCCTGGCTTCCCTATGAAGACCTGCTTGAAATCACTCTTGTGTTTTGATGTTTGAACCTTTGCCAGGGTTCCAGGAAACATCCCAAGCCTGCATTTTTCTGGCTGGCACCTTGATTGACGTGCCCACATACCTGTCAAAAATGGATCTTTTCCACTGACATGGGAAACAATGGCCATTCTACAGGAGCATATGATTGCCACCCTTTTGGGGGCAAGCCAAAAAGACAAGGGAGAGTTTCTCATATCGTTAAGAAGGGCTTTGTAAAGGTCATGGGGGAATCAACATAAATTTGGA
The DNA here is from genome assembly GCF_949987515.2 of Delphinus delphis. NCBI lineage: Eukaryota > Metazoa > Chordata > Mammalia > Artiodactyla > Delphinidae > Delphinus > Delphinus delphis. The sequence goes on from NC_082686.1 coordinate 139,164,358, forward strand.
GATAAACTTATTTGAAGTTTCAGCACGTGGTACTTCTTACTATGAGATCTCATAGATTCGCTACCTACTCTCTAAAATAGTTCTTCTATCTCTTTTAGAACAGTGTTTCTCAGCCGGGAACAATCCCCCTGAACCCCCACCCAGGGAACAGGGCAATGTTTGGAGATATTTGGGTTTGTCATAACTGGGAGATGCCATTGGTGTTTAATGAGTAGAGGTCGGGGATGCCTCTAAACATTCTGCAATGCAGAAGACTGCCCCACACAACAAAGAATTATCCAGTCAAAAAGGTCAACGGTGATGAGATTAAGAAATCGATCTAGACACTATACTTAACTGCTAGTTCCAAGATGGCAGGAGAACTGCGTTCTTGCAAACTAAGCTAAACTGACCTTTCTAGTTCTTTTTTCCTTCCTGCCACTTCACTGCCTATTTGAACTCAGACAGGGCCATCTGAATTTCTTTCATCAATGGAAGCCAAGGATGACTGAGAATATTCAGGGGTGAGAATGTGTAAGAACCTGTGATTTTTCATCTTCCCATTTTCCCTTCTGTAAAGACCAAAAGGTTTTTAGAGGCTTTTTTGTAGAGGCTTTTGTAGAGGCTTTTTCCACCCATATCAGGGTGAGAGCCATGTGACCCTGCAGTGGGCTTTGTGTAAGTTCAAAATAACCTTTTGTGTGAAAAAGCTGGAGATTTTAAGGTTGTTTTTGCAGCATAACCTAGCCCATCCTCCTGACATTCATTTTTACATGCCAAACTTCTAACCTGCCTTCATGGCTGAAAAACAGTAGGCATTTAATAAATGTTTATTGAATTCATAAATTTATACATATATGCATATAGGTACGTACACACACACACACACACACACACACACACACACACACACACAACTCTGCCTTAGCTCAAATGACTTTAATTGGAACAATAGTTTCCTAACTTTTAACATGCAAAAGCCACTGAGCTTTTTAAATGTTATTAGAAAATATTTCAAACTTTTAAAGTCCAAAGAGCAATATAAAAGATCCAGCATACCTGCCACTCAGATTTAATACAGGTTACTATTCTGTTATATATTTTACAGGTATTATTGTCTTAAGAAATAACTTTCCAGATAAAATTGAAGCTCATTTTTCTTCTGTAAATTTTTGCTGTATATATATTTTAGGCTGTGTAAAGTGTACATCAGTTTGGGATTACATGAAGACATAGAGAATCATTCCTTTTTTTTTTTTTTAGAACAAAGGAACTCTTCATTTTGGGTAACACTTTTGTGAAAGTCCATTTTGTCTTATATTAGTATTGCTATACAGTGGTCTTTTGGTTAGCAGATCTCTTTCCAGCTTTGTTTCAACTCTTCTGTGTTGTTATACTTTCACTATATCCCTTGTAAGGAAATCAAAGTTCTATTATTATTTTTTGCTTCTAATTTTGTCAATAATTTCTGCATTATAACTAGAAAATTAATATGTTTATATTTACTTTGATTGATTTAGGGTTATCTCTACTGTTTTTTGTGTTATCATTGCTTCTTTCCCTTTTCCCCCTTTGTGATATAGATTTTAATTTATTCAACTTTTCCCTCCATACTCATTTGCAGTAAGTGAATCCACTACTTTTTAAGTACTTTTAGTAGTTACATTTCATTGTTAAGTTGCACTCTTGGCAACAAAGTCTAAAGTTATAACATTTCTCCTCCCATTTTCACTTTTATGGCTTTCTAGTATTTTAGCATGCCTTGTTCTACCCAAATTAAAATATTTCTATTGTTTAACCATCTATATTTGGATTTATTAATATGTTCACCTATATATTTGAACTGAATTTCTCCTTGCATCTAACTTGTTTGTTACAGATTCAATTATTCACTTTATTTCTGGTAAGTCGTAGTTTGAACCACAACTTTGATATTTGTTTCAGTAGAGTTCTAGGAATGGAAAATTCAGATTTTATCTTGTGTTCATTTCAAATTTCCTATTAAAAGATATTAAGCTGGGTTTAGAATTTTACAATATTTATTCCCCATTAGTACTCTGAAGATAATATTTCATAATGAAATATTAATTCAACTAATATTAATTTAATTGAATATTAATTAATATTAATTTAATTGAAAATTAATTTTTTTGTAGGTAAACTGTCTTTTTCTTCTGGTTTCTTTTAAAATGTGCTCTTCACTTTGATTTTACTTTTAAGATATTTTGCACTATCAATCACCCTATTTAGAACTATGCGTAATTATTGTCTGTTAAGGATATATGCCTTTCTTTAAACAATTGTGGGAAATCATTGGTTAGTTTCTTTTTTCTTTATTGTCTATTTTTAATTCTCTCTATTTACTCTGGATAGTCTATCACCACATAGATTGTGTCTTATCACTCTAAACTCCATTTCTGTTAACTTCCTTTTTATAACTGTCTTGTTTTTATAGTTTTTCTGGTAATTTTCTCATGAGTAACTCCCAACACACAAAGAGTTCCTCCTTCAAAATGATCAAATCTGCCTATTAATGTACCTACTGAGATTTAAATATCTCTACTATATTTTTCATTTGTAATTATATCTGATTAGTTTCTAATTCTCTAAGTGATTGTCATTTCCTCTTCGGTGACACCCACTAGTTCTTCTCTATCACTCTGATAATTTTAGAAATTATTCTTTAGAGTTTCTTTGAGAGGATTCCCTTTTATCCAGTTTTCAAGTGTAATCCTCCTCTTCCTTGTGTTTGCTTTCTTTCCCTCCTTGTGGTCTCTTCACATGTCCATCATGTCTTATCCTTCGTCTGGATTGCATTAGTATCCTGTGTGCCTTGGGTTGTGGGCGTGTCCCTATGGAGATATTTGACCTTTGCTTTTACAGAGTGATCAGCTTTTTCACAGAATTTGGTGGAGTTTAAATGTTCATTTTTGAAATTACATTCATAATACACAGGATGTGTAAATTTGGACTCTACCTACAGAGCCCAGGTCTGGAAGTGTAGTTTCCTCAGCCCCCTTCTCTACCCACATATACACTTACAGCCCGGATAGACAGAGAACCTCCTTGCCACTCCCAGTTTCATGGGTAGAGTTATTTAAATTCCTTTTTTTGGAGGAGCTACCCCTGTAGGGTCCCGGCTTCACGCAGAAGCCTCTATTCCAGTCTATCATCTGCTATCCACGGGAAGGGTAATAAACGGAGGCCCTAGGACATAGGACCAGTATCTGATCTGAAATTCTCCAGAGCAAGGCACTTGTACTTTGTTTCTGGAATAAGAATTTATTTAAGCTCAAATACATATACTTTTTAAATTACTGTTACATTTTTCACATATTTTTATCTCTATGGGCAGAGGTGGGAAAGTTCATTTTAATTCATTCAGATAGGTTCAGGAGAGGGCATCAGTTATGTCCAGGACAACTTGAATGTCAAAACAGATGTCTGACCCCCCTCACGTAGTAATGGCTAAACTTCTAGCGTTTATGAATTCAGTAAAGATACTAAATGAACGTGTGTTTTATTAATCACCACTATATACACGAGAAATGTGGGTACGGATATACAAAATGTGATCATTCAGCCTAATTCTAAAGGAAATCCTTTTATTTATGTATTAATTTCTACACTCATTACAATAACCAAAAGAGTTCTTAGGTGTGTGTGACCAGTATGTTCACACAGGAGTGTATGTACCCCTACGGTTCTGTTTAACTACTTTGGAAACTAAGTTTATGCTTCAGTATATGCCCTCCGTTCAGGACTAGCTACATGAACCTACGCTCCTATACATGATCTGTAGCAACCGGTGAAAAATGCAAATGGGAGGCCGGTTTTACAAATTATTAAGAATTTCAAGATAGAAAGCAGGGCATTAAGCAGCCTTCTGAGCAGGGAGTTCCACGTGACTGTACAAGTCACAAGCCCAGGAAGCAGGCTTTGCTTCTCTCTCTACTACTTCGAGATTCAGTAAACCTAATTCACTCATTGATTCAATGTGTTTTTTTCTTCTTTTTTGGGGGTGAAGTAGAAATGAATAGCTTTATTGCTTTGCCAGACAAAGGGGGACACAGCGGGCTCCTGCCCTCGAAAATTGTGTGTCCCCCCCCAATGTGTTTTTATGAATTTTCAATGTCTTAAGTGCTGTGATAGAAAATGAACAAAAGGAAATAACATTTGTAATTAAATGACTGCATAAGTATTTTATAACTGTTTCACTAATTAAGTTAAAATTAGCAACTCTGTTGATTTTCAAACAATGTATAAAATTTCAAAAATGCAATACAAATATTTAATTTGCACTCTTCTTTAAGAATCTTCATTCATGGGTGCTTAGGAATGTCTGGATTCTATGTAACTATTCCATGATTTGTCACACAATATAGGATAAGGAATTCTTAAAGTGGTGTAGAGTTACAGAGCTATGACTGGGAATTAAGAACACCACAAACGAGGACAGCCAGCGAGGTCTCCCCTGAAAGGAGACCCCGGCAGGAGGGGCAATGCTGGATGCATAGATTTCAAGGATGATGGTGGAAGTTCTTTTTCTAAGTTGAACCCCACGGGGAACTCAAGATGGAGACAGTTTCTGTGCTCCAGCAGATTCATCAGCAAGAACAGCTGGAAACTAAATATAGATAAGGCTCTAAACACAGCAGTTAGCACGATTAAGACTCTTGACATGGGAGCAACCAGACTTAGGCTAAATGCAGATGCTCTAAACCTCAAAGCCTCAGGAGAAGGCAGGGTCAGCAAAGAGAAATGTCAGAAACCCACAGCCCAGGCAGGCTCCCAGGTATTCGAGGATGGAAACAGAGAAAAGTGACTTTAAAATAGAAGCAATCGATATTATTCCCAGATTCCAGCGCCTTGGGTTCTGAGTCAAGCGTTTTGAATCCTGGCTCCACCACTAACTAGGTCTGTGCCTTTAAACATGTTGCTTTAATTCTCTCAACTTCAGTTTTCTCATGTACTTTATGGGAGCCCTGAGTGAGTTAAGCCAAGTAGAGTTCTCACTTCAATGCCGGGTCCATAATTAAGTACTCAAGAAGAGTTGAAGCAGAAAGATTCTTTTGGGAATCCACAACAAAGATGGTGCCTAATATAATGAAAATGGCTTAGGAATGAGTACCGTTTGGCTCTTTTCAAGCATTTCCTGTAACTCAATATTTCCCATACTTGTACGCAAATTGGAATCCCATCCCCAGAAATTACTAATACCTGTGTCCTTCTCCCTGAAATTGTGATTTAACTGGTCTAGGGTGTGGATTGGACTTGGAATACTTAAAAGAACGCTTAGCTCGTTCTAATGCACAGGCAAGTCTGGGAACCTGGCTCTAATTTGTTCTGTGACATGACAAAATGCATGAAATCTCATTTAGCCTCAGTTTCCCTATCTGTGACATGGATAGGCAGAGAGAGGTATAGAATAAGGACTCTATGTTTGGTTAACAGCACCAGATTGGCACACAGAACTAACTGAGGGTGAATAAGATTTTAGTCACTGACTAGCTCTGCAATTAAGGCAACTTAAATTCTCTGTACTTCAGGTTTCTCATCTATAAATAAGGTACCTAGAACTGTAACACTCAGAGGGTTATTATAATATCTAAATAAGATAACCCATATAAAGTACAAAGACTAGCACATGATTAATCCTCTAAAGAATGTTAGCTATTATTATTGTTATTTTTAACTCACAAGCATTGCACACATTAATTATTGAATTGCTAATCTTGCACTCCCATTTCCATATTGATTTACTAACTTCAGTATTGATTTTATTAAATAGTCCCTCCCCGAATTCTAATTTTCTCAACTTGGGGTTACTCTGTGACCTTTCTACTCTCAGCTTCTCAGAACTTCAGAGAAAACTAATATGAACAAGAAATAACACATCACTCTATGATATTAGCTCAGCTCTTTGTACCTAAAACAAACACAACCCCCCAAAAATCAATAAAAAAGAAATGACACATCAAAACTTCCTAAGGTGAGCAAGTAAACAGCCTGGACACTATGACAGCATACCCTGGATCTTATCAGAAATCTATGGTTCTAGAAAGAAAATAATAAGTCCTAAGAAAACTCAATATTATGTAGTAGATTATTTTTTAAGAATGAAAAAGGAATAGAAAACAAATTGGAAAAGAAAAAATTCAAGGAAAACATTTAAAAATTTTTAAAAAATACTATTTAGAAATAGCGTCTATTCTCTCAAATAACATATGCAAAATAGTTATCAGGAAAAGAAAGTGAATGTTTTTTAAGGCTCAAAAGTCCACCGTGGCTTGTTTGTTTGTTTCACATGGAAGGCAGCAATGGATCACACTGTACAGGTCAGGGAAGAGGCAAAGAACTGAAGATAAAAATGGGAAGTCTGGAGGAGGGAAATAAAGAGAAAATCAAAGTACACAGTTCTCTGTACCTCAAAGGTAGCATGTATTTCAGCCTGCTCTTTACAAACATTTCCCCCCTCACTGAGGCTTTTCTTGTTTTTATCCTCCCTACCCATGCTTTGTCTAGGGCATGCTATCATGAAACTTTCAATTAACCTGGTTAAATGGTAGAGAAGTAGCAGAAAGAGATTGTGAGGGATAAGACAAACGTGAGAACAGGAGGAAGCAGTGGCAGCTGAGCCTGGTCAGGAAACACCTCAACTCATTTACGCTTAGTGCCACCAAGTAGCTCAGTCAACTTAGAGACCACATGCTTTAAACTCAAAGACCAGGACTGGTGGGAACATCCTCATAATGTTATTATCATGCACATATCGCTTTTCTATTAACATTTTTTTAACATCTTTATTGGAGTATAATTGCTTTACAACGGTGTGTTAGTTTCTGCTTTATAACAAAGTGAATCAGTTATACATATACATATGTTCCCATATCTTCTCCCTCTTGCGTCTCCCTCGCTCCCACCCTCCCTATCCCACCCCTCTAGGTGGTCACAAACCGCCTAGCTGATCTCCCTGTGCTATGCGGCTGCTTCCCACTAGCTATCTGTTTTACGTTTGGTAGCGTATATATGTCCATGCCACTCTCTCACTTTCTCAAAACCCAGCGGCATAGGACATTTCTTAAAAGGATCCCACTGAGAGACGCCATCTGATTTCTCCTTTCAAATTAAAGTTTTACATCAAAATCCATCTTCACTGAGAATAAAATGGAGTCATTTGGACAATGTTTCTTCCCTTTGCATGTTCAGATAAATTACAAAGCTGATTCAGGCCAAAGGCAAATGAAGAGAAGTTGATTAAAACAAACAGACATTCAAATATGGCTTGAAAGTTAAGAAATGCATTTTATATCAAAATGAGGATTCAGTGAATTTCAGTCGAAAGTACTTTATTCTCTCATGGATTCCAATATACTGCAGGTCGAGTCATAGGAATCTCATATTGCTGAAAGGAATGATTTATTATAGACGAAGGCTGTAAGTAAGAACTTCGAAGGGTACCTTGCAGTTAGCAGAGAGTGAACTGGCTGGCTGGGGACAGCGATGCTGGGTTCATTAAAGGACTCAGTATAGGTAAGGTCCAGCACTGTTCAGAATTAATTAAAGAGGTGATTTTCTTAGTTCTAGATGCTTAGGTTTTAACAATGATCTACCAAATTAACTTACAAATTAATCGATTCAGTAAAATCAGGGGGTGAGGGTAAGGGCACTCAGGCAGGTGGTAACTTACTACAACTGTCAGATAAAAGAAATCAAGATGAATAATATCAGTGTTTACCAAATACTTACTATACGTTGTGGATTGATTTAAGTGCTTTAGATGCATTAATTTGAATCATCACAGTATCCCCAAAGAAGTAGAGATCCTATTACTGCCCTAATTAAGCAGCTGAGAGTACAGATATAAGAGGGAAGAAGAAATCTGACTCCATCTTAGATCTGTTTCTTTTACTTTAACCTTTGTGCCCTGTTGCCTGTGCTTAGTCATGCTGGCTCTGCACCTTTTGTAAAAGAATGTAGCCTATAGCCTGATATAGACAGGATAGCCCATTCTCAAAGCTCTGACCTTTTAAGGTATGTTTCCTTTCATATAGAGAAAAAAAGTTTCAGAACAGATAATAATATTTGCCTTATTGGAGGTCTACAGGAACATTGCAACCTGACCTATGTGGACAGCTGCAAGAACAAAGGATTCCCACACCAAGAAGTTTGCAACAGTTAACCATGCCCCTCCCTCACCTTACCTTTAAAAATACTTTGCTGAAACCCTTCGAGGAGTTCATGGTTTTGGGGGCATAGGCCACCCATCTCCTTGCATGGCCCTGAAATAAACCCTTCCCTGCTCCAAACTCCGATGTTTAGGTTTGCTTGGCCTCACTGTGTGCCGGGCACACGAACGTGCGTTCGGTAACACAGAGGCACAGAGAGGTGAGGTAAGTTGACCAAGGTTCCATGGCTGGCAAAGAGCGGAGCAACATTTGAGCTACACCACCCAGTTCTGAAATCCTTGCTCTCAGCCACCACACCAAGCAACGAAGACTGAGCTGAAATTCAGATATTGAGTTCTTATCCAAACATTGCAATTGCATGGGGTGAGGTCCCAGAGTGGAAGAGGAACAATGTGACATGTTGAAGACACAGGGAAGCACAAAATCCTGGAAGGAAAGACCTCAAGTTTCCCAGAAGTTCTAAGGACATAGCGGAAGGAGATGTTATCTGTCAAAGTTCAGAGCATCACTCCACTGGGAGGAACACATCCTGAGACCCAAAGGCTAACTGAAATAACTCCATGGCTATCATCATGGAAAGCAAAGTGATTATACCAGGAATAACTTCCTTGAACAATTTGTGATCAAGAAGAAATTAAAAATATAAAAAACAATTTCCAGTAAAAACTTATTTGAGCAGTTTGTATTAGGTTACACCAGATTACCTTTAATATTTACTTCGGTACCAAGAACCACGATTAAAAATGCTCTAGCTAAAACTAGAGTAATAATCAGGATGTAGGGTGGCCAGTCATCTTGGTTCACCGAGAACGTTCGTCATTTTAACACAAAATGCTGCATCCTGGGAAATCCCTGAGCCCAAGCAAACAAAAGTGATTTTCCTGGGGCAGGTAGTCCCAGTTTTAAAACCGAAAGTCCTGCTCCCAGAGAACCTAACAGTCCTGGGCAAACCAAATGGTTGGTCATCTTACCAGGATAATACATTAAATTAAAGTCCTATCCTAATTATCATGAATTGAATCTCAAAAGAGGGAATTTACATGGTTAAAATTTATTGACAGAAAGACATTTAAAATGAGGGAGAAAGAAGTCAACTTGAATATAGTAAACTGTAAAAATATGTATCACAGATTTAACACATTGTGCAATAAAAATATATAAATAGATGTTAGAGCTATCAAATGATCTCATAAGTAGTATCATGCAATGCTAATTCACACCAGCTTTCTTACTGGCATGTTATTTTTAAGAATACTGTAATCATCACAAATATTTTAATTCAAAAATACATCAATAAATATTTTAAAAAGTAACATTAAGTATGGTAAAAGCAATAATCAGGGCAATGAAAGATTGCACATTTTAGTTTCCTTGATATTCTCGGCAAAAGTAATGCATATGATAATTGAATAAAAATATCTGAAATCAGTGCAGTGATGTGTCGAATTTATCCTTTGGTGTGAGGGCATTTCAAGATTTAGATGTCAAATACTTTTAAACATATGTTTTATGGGCAAATTTTAAAAATAGTACCACTTAACCATTTTACATTGTTTTTAGGTTACCCAAAAGATTTGCACATAAAGTCAACACTGCAGATTTATATACAACCGTCTGTGCAAGAAAATCACTGAACACTGAGTAATTTAATGTTAGCTTGCATCTGGGTCTCAGTGAACCGTATAGTGAATAGAAAATGTTCCGGGTGAAGAGTGTTAAATCCCTTATATCGCTTAGTCGGATTTCCATTAAAAAGCAATCAGGTTCAGAACAACTAGTAGAGTGCGAAGAAATATTAGAAGACCGACAAAACTTTCCCACCCTGTCTTCACAGGGCCAGGTAATGCCATTTAAATTCTCGTGAGATACAGAGCTGTTCAGCCTTGTTCCCTTTGCTGATATAGCAAAATCTCCCCTACTTCTTTCTTTCAAAGATCTTTTGAATGTTAAGCAAAACGCTGCACTAAATCCAAGCATAATACCCTTCGACTAAAGAGAAAACGCGATAACTTATCACGGAAACCCAGAGCATGACCGCGTATGCACCAAAATAGTGGTTTCTTGAAAACGACATTTTAAAACGAGTTTTAAAAGTGTTGCCTTTGTTTTGAAATACTGTGAGCTAAGCCGTGAGTAGTTGCTAAAGTAATCATCATTGATAAGCTGTGCTCAGAGGGAAAATACCGCAGAAAGACAGGGGAAAGACGTGACCAGATCAGCCTAAAGGAAACATTCCTCCAAACTCCCACCTTATCGAGGAGACTTTTATAAAAGAAGCAATGTGCCAGGGCTATTTTCAAGGGGAGTTTCTGGAAGAAACAAGTGGTTGTGGTTCATTCTAAGAGGCAGACTGTAGGCTACAAAATTATGACCACTCTGCAGAAAAATGAAGAGAATCTTGGCATCCAGGAGCACTAAGGATCCTGTCAGGTGTCCCAGGCAGTAATGACATGCAGTGTCCTGGTGGCTCAGTGATGAATTATTAGGTACAGTGAGCACGAACAGTCCAAGCGAAAAGGCAGAGCTAAAAGGGAAAAAGCAGAAATGGAAAGTAACGAGCCAAAGTAAAATGTATTCGTTTTCCGAGGCTTTGACAACTAGGATTAAAAAGATATGGTGCCAGTAAGTGGTAGGGCGCTTACCAGGAGGACAAGGACCTTCTGGCAGGAGCCTCGCCTCCACCAAGAGCATTTAAACAACATATGCGAAACTCAATGATGTTCGGGGGTTAGAGAAAAGGATTCAGATAAACTGTAGGAACTAAATCAACTGAAGACCATAGGTAAAAGGGAGCAGATTCATGGAGGAGAGACTGCTCAATTGTTCTCAGGAGTAAACGACAGGGAAGAATACAGATAATACTCACTTTTCCCCACAGCAGAGCATGGTTAATCAACCAAATGACTATATTTTAGGGACTTCCCTGGTGGTGCAGTGGTTAAGAATCCGCCTGCCAATGCAGGGGACATGGGTTTGAGCCCCGGTCCGGGAAGATCCCACATGCCGCGGAGCAGCTAAGTGCGTGCGCCACAACAACTAAGCCTGCGCTCTAGAGCCCGTGAGCCACAACTATGGAGCCCATGAGCCACAACTACTGAGCCCACATGCCACAACTACTGAAGCCCGCACACCTAGAGCCCGTGCTCTGCAACAAGAGAAGCCACCGCAATTAGAAGCCCTTGCACGGCAAAGAAGAGTAGCCCCCTCTTGCCGCACCTAGAGAAAGCCCACCGCGCAGCAATGAAGACCCAACACAGCCCCAAAAGACACAAAAGACAATATTTTAAAGCATGCTGCCAACCGAGATACACAGAGGTCACCAAGTTTGGGTCCAAAAAGAGTAATGATTGGAATACGTCTTCTATATATGAAGTGATCTAAGAGGAAAAGCAAGAGAATTACATCAAGTGACAAAAGTATTGTGAGAAACTCACAAACCCAGGGAGAATGGAATAGTGGGAAATACTGGAATGAGAGAGAGAGAAGAAAAAGCAGGAGCGCTATAGACATCAGGGTGTATGGTACAGAAAATTGAATTTCATTCAATTTCATTGAATTGCACTAACCAAGAGCAAAGTGCTGGACTAGGATTTGCAAGGACAACAGGATGACTAATACACATGAAAGAAGATGTCTCTCAACTAAATACAAACATCCATGAGAGACAAAATGTGTCAGTGGTAGGCTCCCTAAATTACTAAGGAGACTTTATAAATTACTGGCTAACTTCACGATCCCTGGAATCAAATGGCCTTCCTTAGAATCCTGGCTGTCCTACTTACTATCTGCCTGCCCTCTGACTTGTCTTTTTTTACCTCAGTTTCTTCATCATTAAAATGGGGATAATAGGGCTTCCCTGGTGGCGCAGTGGTTGAGAGTCCGCTTGCCGATGCAGGGGACACGGGTTCGTGCCCCGGTCCGGGAAGATCCCACATGCCGCGGAGCGGCTGGGCCCGTGAGCCATGGCTGCTGAGCCTGCGCATCCGGAGCCTGTGCTCCGCAACGGGAGAGGCCACAACAGTGAGGGGCCCGCGTACCGCAAAAAAAAAAAAAAAAAAAAAAAAAAATGGGGATAATAGTAGCACCTGTTTCACAGAGTTGTTCAAGGCAGTTAAATGAGATAATACACGCAGAACAGCTGGAATGGAGCCTGGAGCAGGACTGACATTGACAAATGTTATTAGTGTTGCTGTTGGTGTCATTATCATCATAATCTACAGACTGAAGTAAATTTTATTCTACTAAAGCAGAGTTCCAAACACATTCTTTACTTACATTCCCGACAGCTTAATGAATTGAAAGTTTGGTGAAACTAGCCTTATTTAGGGAGCTTAATTCTAATTCTTTTGGTTGTAGGCAGAAAAGAAATAGTTAATATTCTGACATCAAGAACTTCAGATCTTGATAATAAATGATACGCACCACAGATTCCTACATGCTAAGCAAAGAAATATACACCCAATCTTAGTTATTTATATATTTATTTCAATTTTTTGTCAGTTATGTAAATTATAAATCGTTTTCTTCACCTATTTGTCTACTTGGGTCTTACATATTTATTTCAATTTTGTCAGATATATTGATATAAATTGTAAATAGTTTGCTTGGATTCTATTTTCAGGTCATTTATGACAGTTTGCCGATATGAAAGTTTAAACTTTCATGTATTCAATTCTGTTGTCTTTTTCTTCTTTGTTAGCTGTTTTGGGATATATGTCCACGTGCCACATTTATAACAATATTGATCTATGTTTCTTCTACGATTACTTGGGGTTTATCCTGATGCTGAGGGTGAACTGGAAGACCTAACTTTAATTTCTCTATTTGGTGTACTTTCACCACTAATAAACAAGGTAAGTTGAGAAGCTTTCCTTTGATTGCGCTAAACTTAATAACGTAAGAGGTATTTTTGCTCAAGCGTTTGAATAAATCTATTTGTAAACCGGAAAACAACAAAAAAAAGAAATATACACCCAAGAATCTATAGTTAAGCATGTTTCTTAAATGCACACTGCAGTGATGGATATTATCATTATTGGGTCTATCATCTCAAAGAAAGTTAAAATATATATGATCAGGCATGACCCTAAGGATGGAGACTCCAAATTATAATCAAATTACCTTTCATTTCAACAATGCCTTGCAATTTATATAGCGGTCTAGGGAGGTTTTGGGGTTTCACAATGACATACTAACAAAATGACTATAAAAGATCCCTACGCAGAACATGGAAAGAAGCCAGAAGTGGGAAAGCTATTGCCAAAAGTAGCTAAAAACCTCTAAGGACGTCAATATGACTGATGTAAATCATGAATGGAGCCTTCTAAAATGATTAATAACAATACAAACTTTCTCTTTGGCTATGATTCAAGCAACAGACAGAATATATAAGATACAGGTAAGAAGCAGGCTCATTGTCAGAGGCAGATGGCATGCTAGCCCTAGAAAATGTTACCTTTCTAACCCTGAAAGCATCACACCCTAGTTTTAACAACCCCAGTAGCTTCTTAACTAGTACATGCTAAGTTTAGAACTTCTGATCATGACATCCAATGTCCTTATCTACCTGTCTCCAGTCTACCATTCCAGCCAAATTTCCCATCATTCTCCTTTAATGCAAAGTGTACCATAAATCTAGTCCCATCAGACTAGAGAATATTCGATTTTAGTGTATTACTTTGAATCACATGAAAGTATAGGCAGTATGCTACTTTTGAGCTGCAAAATGACAATTTCATGTGGTTCAACCTAATACAAAACATAAAAAGGAGACATTTTATGTTAAATTTTCTGCAAATCTAGGATAATTATATTCCAAGATTGTTAGGGAAACTGAATAGGTTACTAAATGATTTTGGTTAAAAAAAAAGACATATTTTTTATGAGTGTACTGTTTTAGGCACTGAACTTTTGATGGATGTATTCCATTGGCTACTCCAGGACTCTCCATTCTTTTCCACCCTGTTCTGTGACTGGGAGACTAATCTACATTGGGCGCATCAACTGGTTTCCTTGTCCTCTGGCTCTTAATTGGATTTAGCCACCGGGGATCCCTGGTGGGATATCAGAGCGAAGGAAGAGCAGGGGGTTGGAATTTGGTTTCCTGCTCCGTCCATGTGGGGTTGCTTGAGGCTGGCTGTGTATCCGTCCCCTGTTCCCATTGATGGTCACTGCTCTTCCCTAGGTTTTTCTGTGTTTACCTGACTCTGCTTCTGAGCTCCTGCAGCTGTTCCTTCCTTTTGCTGTTAAACCTGTGGTGTGATCAACTCCACCATCATCCTCATGATTCTTCCACATGCTGCCCACACCTTAGTAAATGGTCTCCGTATGAAACCATTGTGAACCAACCACCCTAGTTTGAATGTGTCATCTGTTGTGTGCTGGAATACTAACTGACACAGGGCTGGATTCTTTATATATGTTATTCGCATTTAATTTTTACAACCCTTTGAGGAAGATTTCATTCTTATCCTCACTTTATGGGTAAAGTCACTGTAGCTCAGAGAGGCTAGATAACTTGCCCGAGATCAAACAAGTGGTTGCAGATGTAGTGTTGGGATTTCAACAGTCTGACTCCATACCCTATGGTTGTGATGGGTGATGGGGATTTGCTATGTTGATTTTGTAAAATGATGAAAAATAAATTTCAGAAATCACATACTGATACAAAGAAATCGTGCTGATGACAAGTTTGTAGGGTGGATTACTCCTTAGACAAGGTACGTTGTCTCATATGGTATGTTTTGGGGACATGGTAAACAATTATGGGAATAAAGTCTTAATTAAACACTGAAGACTTGCCATTTGATGTTCCAGATTTGTGTCAACGACCTAAGTTGAAATACAGAGAAGACCGACATTAAACTTTCTGACGATGCAAAGCTGGGATAGAATCAGGATTTCTAAAATGTTGATGGGCTGGAAAAACTAGAGAAGGCAAATGACATTGAATGGCAATCACTGCTGCATTGAGCTATGTTTGTATTAGTCAACTCTCTTGCTTGCTGAAGACAGAGATGCAACTCAAACAGGCTTAAGCAGAGAAGAAGAGCATTTACTGACTCAGGTAACTGAAGATTCTACAGGTGAACATTAAATAAAAATTAAAGAAGGGCCTCAAATGATGTCATTAGATGAGATCTCCTGTAGATTTCTCCTCTGCTTTCCTCTATGTTTACTCTTGAGAAGGTTCCTGTCACTGCACGGGTTGTTATTTTGCTTCTCAGGTTCAGAAGAGAAAAACTCTCTTTGAAACATCTCTACAAATGACCCAGAACTGTATATATCATTGGCTCTGAAATACTGGACTGTGGCCAGAGGACTGTGGTATCTGATTGGCTTGACACGAATCCCATGCCCAGCTCAGAGAGGGGGATGAATCCTCACAAACACATGAATACAACTTAGAGAAGTGTGATAACACTAAAGAAAAATCAGGAAGATGTGATTAACAGAACAGTGAGTGAGGGTTAGATTAGACAAATACACCATGATAACTGATAATAACAACAAAATTCAAAACAATTTCAAAAATACAGAATGTGGAAGACATAGCTTAACTACAGTCTTACTAATATTAAAAAGGTCTTGGGGGCTTCCCTGGTGGCGCAGGGGTTGAGAGTCCGCCTGCCGATGCAGGGGACACGGGTTCGTGCCCCGGTCCAGGAAGATCCCACATGCTGCGGAGCGGCTGGGCCCGTGAGCCATGGCCGCTGAGCCTGCGCGTCCGGAGCCTGTGCTCCGCAACGGGAGAGGCCACAACAGTGAGAGGCCCGCGTACCGCAAAAAAGGAAAAAAAAAAAAAAGGTCTTGGGCTTTTCAGATGACATGAAGCTCGATATGAACCAACAGTGTGAGTTGGATACTTAATATGGGCTCAGACTGGCTCAGTAACTGAAGTTACTGTAAAGCTCCAATTTAAGAAAGAACATCTAGACATTTGTACAGCTTCAGAATCAAAATGAACTCTTGTGTCTGAGATGGCTTGTTTGATTCTTTGGAAGATCACAGACTTGCGTCAAATACTAACTATTCAACCTCTTTTTTTTTTTTTTTTTTACTCTACATTAGGCAAGAGGTCTGAGCTTTGCAATCACCAAATCAAGAGACTAATTTAAAATTCCAGTTCTCACAACTAGGATAGGTTGCAGTTCTCCAATTTCCTGGACCCTATTAACAGGCTATAGTTTGCAATGTTCCAGAGCTGAACAAAACTTCAAAGTGAGGAGCTCATTGTGGCTGACTCTGCCACACAGTTATCTCCTTGACATCTTTGCCACTCAGAGAGCAGAAGCCACTGTCATTTAGTTTAAAAGGGACAAAGCAGAGAGCATTCTGGGTTATATATCCCAAATGCATACACAGGAGCAGCAAGTATATGTGAAATCTGTAATTTCTTCTCAATTTTGCTATGAACCTAAAGCTGCTCTAAAAAAATAGTCTTTAAAAATATAAAAGATGAGGACTTCAGCTGAATGTGAGGAAGGAGAGTCAGAGAGGAAATGAACTAGTCCTTCTGATGATGGAAACAGATGCTGTATGCAGAAACTTCCTTGTCATGATTTACTGTAAAGGGTATTAGATATATGATGCCAAATGGTGGGGGGCAGAGGTAAAGACTCTGCTTTGTGCAATTAAATATAGCACATACACACACACACATACACACACACACACACACACACACACACGGAAAACTTCTAGTAGAGAAAAAAGAGATAATTAAAGGGGAGGGGTTTTTAAGAAATGGGGAAGGAGATTCAGTCCAGAACACAAAACCAAATTTCGTCTTCCACAGTATTTGTTGGGAAGAGAAAGCTACAAGCTTCTACCTCCCTTTCAATTTTCACTTCATTTCCAGTTGCCAGAAAGTTATTTAGAGATTCAGAGAGATGAGCTCTTCATGAACAACTTTTCTAATACCATCTCATTTCAAATGCTGAGGTTAGGTGATATTTAAAAATAATTTTATGTATAAAGTACTGTAATCACTTTTAAAAATTATTCAGAACATCCTGTTTCTACTTTTTTTTTTTTTTTTACCCTCTGTATTTTGGTTTCCAGAACTTTCCCTCAAGCCAGTGAAGCCTGGAGACATTGAAGTCATATCTAGGTTGTCTATATGTGGCTACTTGGGACCTCAGCTACTCCTGAGAAATGAGACTCAAATCTCTTTGCCATTAATCAAAGATAGAATTATAACTGAGATCTAAACAAATTTCTCTATCTCTAAGCCCCAGGTGAAGAGCTGGGGACTGTTCATATCCACTGCCTCCAGGGAAGAAAAATAATGAGGAAGGTAATCTGAATGACTGAACATTACTGAACAAGCACTTTTTAGTATAATTGTCAGCCCTGGCAGATTCAACTAGGAGGAAAACTGATGATAGTAGCTCAGCACAACTGTTCCAACCAAAATGACAGTAGAGCAGGCAGCAGGGGATCTGCTAAGTGGGATAAACAAATGGCCACTAAGAAGAAAGAGTCAAAAGAAAATATTCACTTAGGGTTTCAATTCAAAGCACCAACACGCATTTTTGCAGACCAGATAAACTTTTCTAAAACTGCTCACTTCTGCTGCAATTTCATTAACCATACGTTTTCAGGACTATTATTCCTCACTGTCTTTCTCTCTGTACTAGAATACTCAATAGAGATATTCTCTTAAAAACACAATGCCTTGACAGCCCTTTGCTACATATGTTCATATACAAAGGACATTGTCGCTTGACTAAAATCTCGTTTAAGGTAGTTCATTGGCATTTAATTAAAATGGACAACCCACCAGCCATTTTTCCCCAAGTCTGCTATCTGGAATGCTCAGAGAACTACCATGGTAGGAAAGCAATTCCCTGCTCTTCCAGTAATGTTTTCTTCTTTCATTTTCTTCTCTCATTTTCATTCACATAAGTGATGGCAAATACCGTGAGGTTTACTGAATGAGTTACTTTTAATGCCTAAGAAATCCATCATCTGTTGATTAATTCATTGAAGACAAGTTACATTCCAGTTGTGATGGATAGAGCCGAGTCGTCCTCAGATCAGTTTTCTGTTTGGAGCACATTGTAAAATAGTCAAAAACAGGTAATTTTCTAAATTAAATTGTATTGGGAGAAGTAATTTATATTATGGAAAAGTTTTAAGGCTTATCCCATAAAAACAAAGGAAAAGTTGAACCAAGGAAAACTTTACTGTAGATTATATTGCATGTATCCAACAGGTAATTGGAAAATATAGGTACATATTCAATTATACCTACTTTGAATAAACAAAGAACAATCACTAAGATTTATATTAATTTTTATGTGACCAAAATTGAAGAATTTGAAGGAAAAATTATACTCGTAACTGTACTATAAATTAACAGTTCACTTGATTTCTCTATGTCAATAGTAAAGACTTCCACTTTTGATTAAATCATTAAACAGATATAAGCCACATAGTTTTTCCAAGTAAACTAAGCAGTTTTTAATGCCTTATATTTTCAGGTCTAATCTAATTTATAATTCTATTATTCCATTGAATATTACATATATTTAATATGTTATATATCTAATATGTTATATATCTAAATAAAATTCCAAAATTCTATGAATCCATTACAGTGCAATATAATATAGTATAATGTAATATAATATATATATTTATATAAAATAAACTAAATAAAAACAACCCAAAACAGTGACTATTTCCTACGAACTTTCACAATCTATCCAGGTTTCTGACTTACTCCAAAAATTCAATATGTGATACAGATCTCTAGAGAGTAAATTTAAATCAAGGAGGAAATAAAATATACACCAGGTGAAAGCTTAGCACCTCTCCATCACAGACTATGGCAAAGACCACAAGCTGAAATTCTGTCAAGGGCCAGGTAGGTGGGAATGTAACTGGGTGTAAGAAATCCCAGGTAGAACTGGTTTGAGTTTTGGGAACCATAGCACATTGGAGGGTACCTGTCCTCCTGAGGACATTCAGATTAGAAAGAAGTTTAAAATGATTCTGATCAAAAACACAAAACAACAAAATAAACAAAAAATCCAAGTCTACAGACCAAATTCAGCCAGTGCATTTTGAACGTCTTAATTCATTTTCTGCAACATGTCACTTATTGTCACAATAGTGCTGTGTAACAAACCACAGCAAATCTCAGTGGACTGAATGGATAAAGAAGATGTGGTACGTGTATACAACTGAATATTACACAGCCATAAAAGGAATGAAATAATGCCATTTGCAGCAACATGGATGGACATGGAGATTATCACACTAAGTGAAGTAAGCCAGACAAAGACAAATATCATAAATCACTTATTTGTGGAATCTAAAAAAAATGATACAAATGAATTTATATACAAAACAGAAATAGACCCACAGACATAGAAAACCAACTTACGGTTATCAAAGGGGAAGGCGGGGAGGATAAATTAGAGTTTGGGATTAACAGACACACACTACTATATATAAAACAGATCACCAACAAGGACCTACTGTATAGCACAGTGAACTATACGCAATATTTTGGAGTAACCCCTAAGGGAAAAGAATCTGAAAAAAAAAAAAAAAAAATATATATATATATATATATATATATATATATATATAACTGAATCACTTTGCTGTACACCTGAAACTAACACAACGTTGTAAATCGACTATACTTCAATTTTTTAAAAAAAAAACCTCATTGGGTTAAAGCAACTGTCATTTCTTCTCATGCTCATGTTTGAATAGATTGGATTCAGCTGATCTCAGTGGGTTTGGCTGGGCTCATCTACAGCCTGCAGGTTCCTTTCAAATAAGTTCCATGTGTCTCATGGTGGCACCCAGGCAGGATGGGCAACGGCCACTCAGAATGAGAAGGCAAGTCAGTAAGGTTCCTCTATCCATCATGAAGCTGTGGCAGAGATGTGAAGTGAAACACAGTGAAATGACGTATTGAAACTAATAATTTAACCAACCCTATCTGAGCATGTGCTGTGTGAGCCTGTGTAAGATATTTGTGGCAAAATCTCAGGCTCTAGAGAGACATCGACCTGATTTGAATTCTAGCCAAGCCATTTGCTAGCTGTGTGACCCTGGGCAGGTTCATCAAATTCTCTCAACTGCAGCTTATTCTTTCTCTTTTTTAACTTGAGTTACAAATTTTATTTTACCCAACATATCGAAAACAGTATCATTTCAACATGGAATCCCTATAAAATGTTAATAAAATATTTTACTTTTTGGGGGGGTGCCAACAGTGTGCATTTCATACTTATAGGTGTTTAGTATTTAAGGACATTTTCTTCCCACCCAAGGCTTACTCTTCTTAAAATAGAAATAACAATAGGAATAATACCTATCTCATAGTTTCTATGCAGTAAATCAGATAATCATTTTAAAGTGACTAGCACTGTTCCTGGAACACAGCAAAACATTCAACATGATATGTTAGATCACATCATTATAAATTGCTTTGGAAAAGGACTTGGAATAGGAAAATCAGTATTTTGTTTTTATTATATCAACTGATATTGCAATCTCGTTACTTAAAAGCAGATGTAAATTACTCCAAAGCATTTTTTAAGCCCAATTTACTTTTTCTGGCCTCCACACCCTGGAAACACCAAATTGGCAGATAATTAGATCAGTTGAAATAAAGACTGGTGGAAAAATCATTATAATTCATGGTTTGCATCTGCTAAGCCTGGCATTTAGGCCATATTCTTGTTTACTCCAATCAAGCAGTATCATGGAAAATAAATGAAGAAGGGAAGGAAGGAGAGAAAGAAGGAAGGGAGGGAGGGAGGGAGAAACCAACTCTAAATAATTCCAATTGATCATGCAGGACCCTTAGGCAATGCTACGGGAGCTGGCAGAGGCCAGGAAGGAATTGTAGTTTGGCTGAAAAAGAGATGGTTTCTTAAAATTCCTGTAATTCATGTTTTGATAATTCAACATTATTGGCGCTGTATCATCCACTTTCTTGTTGGACAAAACAAACTGTATTAGTCAGCACACTTTTCATTTCAAAAGAGTGGGGACTCAATGAAGCTTAAATGAAGAATAAGAAATGGGGAAGGGAATTTGATACGAGCTGCTTCCAAAAAGCTGCCTTGGATTATCAACAGCTGCCTGGGACCCAAGCCTCCAGGATTCGAGCTAAGGCAGCAACACTCCTGAACTGCTGACTCAGCAAAACGGGCTCGGCTCTCCCCACTCCTCACACAACGATGGCCTCTTCACAGAATTGGATAAGGGATGTGCCATAAAGTGAGGCTGTGATTCCAACCCTGATTGGTCACAGGGCATGGGAGGCGGGCAGTTTATGGTGGGGGCAGGCAAATGAGTGTGGCCAAACAATATTTCAGGACCGTGAGCTCATTTGAGAGTTCTCAGAGTTAAATAATTCAGTGATGCCACATTAAAAAAAATAGGGACCTTACCATATGTTCTCTTTACATTTTTAAATACTTTTTGTTTTGATTGGAGTAATATGGCTTTACAATGCTGTGTTAGTTTCTGTTGTACAGTGAAGTGAATCAGCTCTATGTATACCTATATCCCCTCCCTCTTGGACCTCCCTCCCACTCCCCCATCCCACCCATCTAGGTCATCACAGAGCACTGACCTGAGCTCCCTGTGCTACACAGCGGTTTCCCACTAGCTACCTGTTTTACACAAGGTAGTGTATTGATGTCAAACCTAATCTCCCAATTCATCCCAACTTCCCCTTCCCCCACTGTGTCCACATGTCTGTTCTCTACATCTGGGTCTCTATTCCTGCCCTGCAAATAGGTTCATCTGTACCATTTTTCTAGATTCCACATATATGCGTTAATATATGATATTTGTTTTTCTCTTTCTGGCTTACTTAACTCTGTATGACAGACTCTAGGTCCATCCACATCTCTACAAATGACCCAATGTCGTTCCTTTTTATGGTTGAGTAATATTCCATTGTATATACGTACCACATATTCTTTATCCATTCATCTATCATTGGACATGAGAAAAGGGAACCTTTTTGCACTGTTGGCAGGAATGATAATTGATACAGCCACTATGGAGAACAGTATGGCAGATACTAAAAATAGTACTACCATACGACCCAGCAATCCCACTACTGGGCATATACCCTGAGAAAACCATAATTCAAAAAGAGTCATGTACCACAATGTTCATTGCAGCTCTATTTACAATAGTCAGGACATTGAAACAACTTAAATAGTTTAAATTATTTTTAAATACTTTTATTGCAAATCTACACTATTTCAAATGTATGATGTGTTACATGAGCTTCTGAAAGCCAATTTGACATTTTAACCTTCGTTTATAATTTCCTTCGTATAGTTGGTTAAGGTCCTGTGGTTTGCCCTATGACTGTTGCCGGGTAACGGATGGACCACTGCCTACCTCCAGAGCAAGAAGTTTGGTATCTTCCCTAAAACCAGCTTTTTCCTCCGAACATCTTTTTCAGGGATGCTTATTAGCCAGGAGTGTAGTTGAGCTCACAGGAGTTTTAGTTCAATCGCTCCTAAACTTCCAACTAGCTCTGATTTGAGAAGAAGGAAAAGAACATCCACATGACACATCATATCGGGAAGAGCCAAGCTGCCAGGAAATTACTTGCTGGCCTGGCTCAGGAACTAAACTATTAGGAGTCATGTCTTCCAGTGGCACTCTGGAGATCCTGGAGGTGACCGCGCTTCTGGTCAGCACTGAGAGTTAATAAAACAACAAACTTCTCACTTGCGCAACAGGAGTGTGTGTGTGTGTGTGTGTGTGTGTGTGTGTAAGAGAGGGAGGAAAAGGGGGAGGAAGGGAGGGAGAGGGAGACACAACAACAGACACAACAGACACAAAAGTGTCTGTGTGTGAGTGTGCGGGTGGGGCTGTGAGCTAGGACTAGGGGATTAGGGTTATTAGCTTTCTTAACATCAACACCAACCTGGGGCTGGTGCTGGGAAGATTTTCCTCCAGGAAACAATGCACCGAAGTAAGATAAGTGAGATAAGAGGTGGGTAATGGTATCCCTTTCTTGTGCAAAGCTAGAGAAATGTCTTTTGCGATAGGGTTGTGGGGAGAAGAGGGTGGGCAGGAACCGTTTGCCAGAGCTTTCTCAGGTACATTCGTTTTAGGAAAGATTATGCACAGAACATCTGGAACTGTATTCCCTAAATCCATTCATCAGTTTCTCGGAATGTCTTTTTCTCTTCCAGCAGATATGGGGACTCAGTTTGAAGACCATATATAAATTCTCAAGATCAGAGATGATGTCAATTTTTTTCACTGCTGTATCCCTGGCCCTAAACACCCATCCTAGGTGCTCAACAAATATTTATTGAAAAAAATGAATAATAATGATTAAGTTCAAAGTGAATTTCAATCCACTATCAATATATACTCTATTTTCCATAAGTAAGTGAATAGAGTAATATTAATGAAGGGAAAAGGATAGGCAAGCCTTTTACTAAAGGGGAAATTAAACCATTACTTGGTCAATAAGTTTTAGTTATGTAAATTATACTTCCTCTTTGGACAGAGAAAATGCACATTGATACACTGAATGCTCTAGAAAATTCTGGGAAATTTTTTAAACTTTGTTTATATTTCTAAAACTTATTTGAACAGTGAATCCATTTTAATTCTCATTTAAAACATTTTAACATCCACGGAAACTACTGACCCTACCTACAGCATGAAGAAATAAAGTTTGGAATATTTAATACATGACATAACATAGATTATTATTTGGTTAGCACTGCTCAATCAGAAAATAAGAGAAAATCTAATAAGAAAGGCCATCCACTTGAGAAATTTTACAAAAATAGTGACTATTAATTAAGGAAGAGAGTTTTGAGGTTCATTTCCAATTGCTTCATTATTCAATTACCAGACATAGAATATTTTGACTCCTAAAGTATAAAAACGTTATCAAAAGAAATTTAAAATTGATAACAAACTTCATTTCATACCAAATTAAAATCAAATATTGATACTTTTATTAAACAAATTTTATATAAACGTATATGAACTAATAATCATGGGTATTTAAAGGCTTTATTGATCTCTCGCTCTCTGAGTGCAGTATGAATGTGACTAAAGCTTGGGTAACAGGGGAAAAGTTAATTTAATAACTTGGTAGTTGTAAAGCATGTTCTCTCAAACTAAGTTGTTTTCTGAATTTCTTCAAGGGGAAAAGCAATGTCTGAAAACATTTCAGCAGTGAGCATAAATTATAGAGAAAAGTACTCATTTATATATTAACTGACTAGTGCCCTGAGGTCAGAGCCTTTGGGTTACCCTTTACCCCTTTATTTCTCTCCTGTACAAATGCACTTGAGTCTGACCATTTCCCTCCCCTGTCCTGTTCCCTGTTCTAAGACACTGTCATCTCTGGATTCTGGGCCATCTCCCAGCTGGGAGTCCTGCTTGAACTTCTATGTCACTAGAGTTTATTCTCCAAAAAGCATCTGGCTTTTAGAATGTATGTTAGACCATATCATTCTCTCGTTCTCAAGCCTCCCTTGGCTTATATAACACTTAAAGTAAAACTCAAAGTCTTTAATGCCTATAGCCTCCAAGACTCTTGGGATCTGGTCCCTGGACACATTTCCAACCTCAGTTCTTGTCACTCCCTTCCAACATTTCAGCCACACTAGCCTCCATAGTGTCCCTTGAGCATATCAAGTGTTAGCCTGTCAGGCGTGGTCTTTGCTAACCAAAAATGTGTCCTCTCTTACTCTCCCCCCCACCGCCTACCAAGGTCCCTGCCTACAGACACTCTACCAGCTATTACTGTACCCTGACTCATAGCTAACAATCTAGATTACTTGTAATCATCTGGACACTTGCTGTTGTTCATCTCTGCCATGAAAATGCAAGATGTATGAAGACATATCGTGACTCCTGTGCTGTTTGTTGCCTTAACACCAGCACCTAGAACAGTACTGGTGAATAGCATGCCCTCAATAAATAATCACTGGATAAACTCATGAATAAAATAATTTTAAACATGAAAATATTTATTGCTACATTAAGACAATCTTTTAATACTTAAAATATTCAAAATTTCCATAAAGAATGAACATTCATTCCACTTCGTAACATTGTACATGAGAAAATCTATATTCATAACTAAGAAAATATTGCCATATAAAAGGCCTGCTTCTTGTAGCAATCAAGAAATTTGGTTCAACCTCCTACACTGTTGATGGGAATGTAAATTGCTGCAGCCACTATGGAAAACAGTATGGAGGTTCCTTAAAAAACTAAAAATAGAGTTGCCACATGATCCACTCCTGGGCATATCTCTGGAGAAAACTGTAATTTGAAAAGGTACATGCACCCCAATGTTCATAGAAGTACTATTTACAATAGCCAAGACATGGAAGGAATCTAAGTGTTTATGAATGGATAAAGAAGATGTGGTATATATATACAATGAAATATTACTCATCCATATAAAACAATGAAATAATGCCATTTAGAACAACATGGCTGGACCTAGAGATTATCATACTAAGTGAAGTAACTCAGACAGAGAAAGGCAAATGCTATATGATATCACTTATATGTGGAATCTAAAATATGACACTAATGAACTTATTTACAAAATACAAACAGACTCACACACATAGAAAACAGTTTATGGTTACCAAAGGGGAAAGGGGGTGAAGGAGAAATAAATTAGGAGGTTGGGATTAACATATACACACTACTATATATAAAATAGATATACAACAAAGTCCTACTGTATAGCACAAGGAATGATATTCAGTATATTGTAATAAACCATGATAGAAAAGGATATGAAAAGAAAATGACTATATATATATATATATATATATATAACTGGATCACTTTGCTGTACACCAGAAACTAATGCAATATTGTAAGTCAACTATACTCCAATTAAAAATAAAGAAGAAAGTTGGTTCAATTATAATGTGCCCAATTTGTGATGAAAATTTTGTAAATAAAGCGTACACTCTAACATACTTAACGTTGTGATGGTTTTAAAATATGTCTACAAATTTTTAAATTACTCAACTGCCTCCCATCCCCAAAGTGTGGCCCATCTCCACTGCCCGTAATGGACTGTGTGGGACTTGTGAGACTAGGTCCTTGAAGACATTGCAGCTTCCTCCTGCTCTATCACCAACTACCATGTGGTGAGAACATACAAGCAGCCCTTCGGGGACGTCCATGCAGCAAGTAACTGAGGCCTCCAACCAACAGCTGAAGTGCATCTTCCAGCCCTGGTCAAGGCTTTCAGTGACTGTAGCCACACTGCTTATAACTCCCTTCCAACATTTTAACCATCCTAGTCTCCATATTGTTCCTTGGACATCTCAGCTCCAACCGAATGAGGAACCCTGAGCCAGACTCACCCAACTAAGCCACTTCCACGACCCACAGAAATTACATGAGATGATAACAGTTTACTATTTATCCATTAATTTGGGGGTGACTTGTTATACAACAATGTATAACTAATACAGACATATAATACACCTTTTTCACTAAAACAGGGAATTCCTAAAGCAGCCATTGATATGAAATTTTGCCTGATTTCTTTAACTTTTCTGAACCTCAGTTTCTTCCTCTGAATAATGGAAATGATGTTATCTCTCACATCGATTTACTGTGAAGATTAAACAATTTATCATATGTACACAATGACTAGAACACTGCCAAATTAATTTTTTTTTTTTTTTTTGGTACGCGGGCCTCTCACTGTTGTGGCCTCTCCCGTTGCGGAGCACAGGCTCCGGACGCGCAGGCTCAGTGGCCATGGCTCACGGGCCCAGCCGCTCCACGGCATGTGGGATCTTCCCGGACCGGGGCACGAACCCGTGTCCCCTGCATCGGCAGGTGGACTCTCAACCACTGCGCCACCAGGGCAGCCCCTAATTTTGATTTACTTACTTTTTCCTCAATAAGGAGCCTGCAAACATGTTATGTCACTTTGTTTACACTTGTCTCAAAAGATTGATAAAAATGCAGGGAGGCCTCACAGTTACAGAGAGCTTGGTTCCCAAATGCATCATGATACAAAACTTAGTGCATAAACTGTATTTGAAATAGGTTTTCTCATAAAAATTTCTAGGAAAAAAGAGCGTAATACTTGGAAATCCCACTGAAGCCTATGAAAACTTATAAAGTCCCTCAAAGTAGTTAAATTGAAAATAACAATAGAACGAACGCCTATTTGTAGAGGATTCTGTCCTCAGACGCCCCTCCGAGGCTGAAGGAATTGTGTCCATCTGCTGGGCATGCCCCTGCTGACAGCCCTGATCTCAGCCTTTTCCAGGAATTATGCTCAGTTGAAGAGAGCTGCCCTCCCCGCCATCACAGCCCCTTTCTTGGGGCAGCCAGCATCCAGTGACGGGTTCACGTGGGACTTAAATGTCCAGCTCCCTGCCCCCAGCTGTGCAATTAGGAACAAGCCTCCCAGCTCCAATTCTCCCTTGGGGTGGCTGAGGTCTTTGTTGTGACTGCAGCACAGCCCCATTATTCCCTCTGACAGTTATGACTCCTGAGAGCACGCCCCAAGAAACTCTCTGTAAGCAAATCTCCGTCCCAGAATTTGCTTTCTGGAGAACCCAAGTTGCACCTCCTCGTGGGTCTCACTTTGCACTTCACCTTCAGGGATCTGCTGGCGTTACACTCTAGTTGTGGGTCTAGAGGAACAGAGGGAGGTGGTGAGGACACCCAGCACTGAGTCTTAAGGGAGGTCATTTCAGGTTCCTCAGGCAATGCAGGCTAGTCCCCCCAGAGGGCAGTGGGAAGAGATTGTTCTCTAACCTACGTGCTATTGTTTTAGGAAGAGGAAATGGAATTAGAGGGGCAGAGATTTTGTGATAATCTGCATGGTAACTCAAGGACAATCTTAAGAGCTATTAAAAAGTACAGAATCTGTTGATTATTATATGAATTTCTTTAATAATGTATCCTTAATGCTAGTGTATCAATAGGGTAATTCACCTAGGCAAGCACCCATCATGTTTTGACAGTATAATGTCGGAATTAAGATCATGGCCTCTAGAATCTTAGAAATGTGAGTTCAAATCCAAGTTAAGCTTCTCGCTGTCTGTAAATTCTTAAATAGATTAGTTAACCTTTCCCAGCTTTGATTTTCAGATCCATATAACAGGGAATATAAGACCGACCTCTCAAAATTATTGTGATCACAATGAGATAATACCTGTAAACCATTTAGCTGTTTGCTCCACGTCTTAAAACCTCAATACGTGATGACTGTTTCTGTTTTTGTTACAAACACAGAAAGCAAAGGTACTAAAAGAGACTTTCCTGATGTTTGCAATGGGTCATCTTAAAAGACAGGGCACCGCCAGCGTCTGGGGCAGGAGGACAGAGGAGCCCTTCCCGTTGCCGGTGCCGGCCTTATATCTTGGAATTACTTCGCTCGAGAGCGAGTAGGCAAGAGCGCCATAAGCAATACTACCATCGTCCCCAGCACTGGGGGCCCGGGCCTCAGCGGCGGGCCAGGGGGCGGGGGAGGGAGCGGCACCGAGGTAATCCAGGTGACTAATGTCTCCCCGAGCGCTAGCTCTGAGCAGATGCGGACCCTCTTCGGTTCCCTAGGGAAGATCGACGAACGGCACCTCTTCCCGCCTGATGATTCGCCTTTGCCATTCTCATCCCGAGCCTGCTTTGTTAAGTTCCACGATCCAGACTCAGCAGGTGCGGCACAGCACCTGACAAACACTGTATTCGTCGACAGAGCTTTGACAGTCGTACCATATGCAGAAGGAGTTATTCCTAAGGAGACTAAGGCTTTGTCTCTGTTGGCACCAGCTAATGCAGTGGCAGGTCTTCTGCCTGGTGATGGACTCCTGCCTACTCCCAACCCACTTACCCAGATTGGCGCTGTTTCATTGGCTGCTTTGGGAGCTCCTCTCTTGGTCCTGCCCTTGCTGCACTTGGGCTTCCTGGTGCAAACTTGGACTCTCAGTCTCTTGCTGCCGATCAGTGGCTGTAACTTATGAATACCGTTGATCCCAAGTTGAATCATGTAGCTGCTCGTCTTGTTTCACCAAGTCTGAAATCAGATACCTCTAGTAAAGAAATAGAGGACGCCATGACGAGCGTACCAGAGACACACTTCCTCATTTCTGCTGCTATATGACCAGGTAAGAAGGAAGAAAAACGAAGGCACTCGAGGTCAAGATCATGTTCTAGGAGGAGGAGGATTCCCTCATCTTCTAGGCACAGGTGGTCAAGAAGCAGATCAAGGGCTTCCCTGGTGGCGCAGTGGTTGAGAGTCCGCCTGCCAATGCAGGGGGCACGGGTTCGTGCCCCGGTCCAGGAGGATCCCACGTGCCGTGGAGCGGCTGGGCCCGTGAGCCATGGCTGCTGAGGCTGTGTGTCCGGAGCCTGTGCTCCGCAGTGGGAGAGGCCACGACAGTGAGAGGCCCGTGTACCACACACACACAAAAAAAAGCAGATCAAGAAGGCGATCACATTCTAAGTCAAGGAGTAGACAACGATCCAAAAGTCCAAGACAGAGAAGATCTCATTCCGGAGAGAGGGGTAGAAGGTCAAGGAGCACATCAAAAAACAGAGACA